>NW_026087529.1:0-52342 GCF_022539395.1 Myiozetetes cayanensis | reverse complement strand
TCTGTCTAGAACCCCCAAAGTCCCAAGCAACATCTACTTCTGTCCTGGAATCCACGCTCATCTTGCTCACCAGTGTTCACCCTGCTCTTCTGCACACTTGTGCCAATGGCCTCTTTCACCTATTTGTACAGAAAGGGTCAGGACAGAAAAGTATTGCTGTCCTTTACCTGCCCTAGGCAGCCTGTCATCTACACCTTCAATCATGGGGCTATGTGCTTTCCTTCCTATGGAAAAGAACATCTTAGGTATTACACTCAAAATATACACTCTGTCCCCTGTAGTTCATCTCTGGTTTTATGCCCAAAACATTTCCCCCAATGTCCTCCAAATCTGTTCCCCAAAAACCCTCTGCTCACAACACTGTGGCAAACAACATGTGGCAATAAAACTCTGATGCCTTCAAAACAGCCAGGTTCTTGGGTGCTTGCGATTTGCTTCCCCTTATTTTTGTTAGTCCTTCAGAAATTCTGCTCCTGGCCCAGTTATCACTACTGCCTCAAGCATGTCTCTCCCTGGTATTACCAGCACGTTTACACAGGCAAGGAACTTAACAGCTCTTCTAAAGTTCCCCAGGTGCCAATTACAGCCACAAAAGAAAAGCAAAAGGAAAAGAGAGCTCATGCAGCCAGAAAGCTCTGCCTCACCAGGCAACATCACACTTGCTAAAACACATCCTTCTGCACAGAGAAGGAAACAGGCCAATATTATGGCAAGTTGTGCCCTTCCCACAGTGCTGAAAAAAATCACACGCAGCATCAAGTAAGGCTCGAAGATAAGCTGGGATAAAAAATGGCAAAAGCACGCACACCGGGACATTGTCTTGCTTCCAAGGTAAGACCAATCATTCCTCTAGGAAAAGGGAGAGGCAAGGGTTTATCGAGCAATGCACAACTTAGCTAGTCAGTTTAACAAGTACCAGCAGGTTTTGGGAACAGAGAAAACAAAACTCAGTGGGTTTAGTAGTTAAAAACAGTGGAAACTACAGTCTGCTTACAGCAGTAAGCTTCCCACAGCAGTTTCAGCTGCCTGCCTTTGTAACCCAGCCCCAAAGGAGAAACTGCTCTCGACTGCTCCTGAGAGAGGCAATTCAATGGAACTTTTGGTGCTCGGGAAAGCTAGTCCCTCCCCTAAGTCCTGGCTTACCGGCCCGAGCAACTATAGTGCTTATAACCCACCTCCCTCCCTGCTTTGCATGTTCATATCAGTAAAAGAAACCTCCAAGCTCTTCCTCCAGTCCAAGCTGCATCTTCTCTGTACTCCCCCACTCCCCCACCTGTTCACGTGCGCTGCTCCCCTCTCCTGCGCTGCTTCCTGGCACACGGCTCATCCCTCGGCCCCTTCCTTGAGCGATGATCCAGGTACCTCAGGTGCTTGCCCCAGCGAGACGCTCTCACCGTTACTCCTTGAAAGACTGCTCCCCGACAAAAGCTCTGTACAAAAAGTGGCCCAGATAACCACTCAGCAGGGTCCACCCCTCGTCATCCTCACTGCCCACACCTGGGGCTGTCCCGCTCCTTTGTCATCCTCACTGCCCACACCTGGGGCTGTCTCGCATGGGAGAGGACAGAAGGGTGCATGGAACCACAGGCGAGCTGGGGAAAGGGGCCGGCGCCAGCCGAGGGGCGCTGCCGGAGCGAGCAGGAGGCAGGGGCTGTTCTCAGGCGGGGTACGGGACCTGCGCTGGCTCGTGGTGCTTCGCTCTGGGGTTCTTTTGGGCTGGGTTAGGGTGCGGGTTTTGGGGGACTGCGCACACCCTCCCCTGAGTCACAGCTCCGCCCCAGCTCGCTGCACCCTGCTGCACTCCCCGCAGCCCTTGCTCAGCTGCGTGGGGATTAATGCCTCCTCTGCAGGTGGCAAGTGTCTGCAAAGCGAATCGGGAAGCCACTGCCAGTCTTTCTTTTCCAGCCTTTTCTGCCCAGCACCGCAGTGGTCGAAAAGGAAACCAGAAAAACAGGACCTCCCCCCTCCAAATCGCACCATGCCAAGTCCCAGCTTCTCCCGCTAAACCCAGGTAGAGCTGCAGCCCTCGGGCCCCACCGCGCCATCCGTGAGGTCACCCGGCCCCCCCTGCACCGCCCTCCCACTGCCGCACTCGAACACAAGGACCAAAGCCCTTTCCCCTCAGCACAGCCCGGTCCCTCCCCGGCAGCCTCGGCAGCGCGGGAAGGGCCGGGGGGTGCCGCAGCCCCCAACGATGGGCGGGGTGCACCAGGAGGGGCAGCGCAGGGCGGGGCCCGTGGCTGCGACCCCCACAGTGGAAGGCACCGCCGCTGGCCCTGCTCAGCCACCGCCCCTCGCCTCACCCACAGCTTTAACATTAAGCCAAGATGTAATACAGAGCACCACACGATGCTGTCTGACCAACCTGATCTCCTTTTATGATCAGCTGACCTGCCTGGTGGACGAGGGGAAGGCTGTAGATGTGGTCTATCTGGACTTCAGCAAAGCCTTTCACGCTGTCTCCCATAATATACTCCTGGGAAAGCTGGCAGCCCACGGCTTGGCCAGGTGCACTCTCTGCTGGGTTAAGAGCTGGAGGGCTGGGCCCAGAGAGTGTTGGTGGACGGGGCTGCATCCAGCTGGTGGCCGGACACCAGTGGTGTCCCCCAGGGATCAGTGCTGGGCCCAGTCCTGTTTAACATCCTTATGGATGATTTAGATGAGGGGATTGAGTCCATCATCAGCAAATTTGCAGATGACACTAAGTTAGGAGGGAGGGTCAATCTGCTGGAAGGCAAAGGGCGCTGCAGAGGGACCTGGACAGGCTGGAGAGTTGGGCTGATTCCAATGGAATGAAGTTCAACAAGGCCAAGGGCCGGGTCCTGCACTTTGGCCACAACAACCCCCTGCAGCGCTACAGGCTGGGGACAGAGTGGCTGGAGAGCAGCCAGGTAGAAAGGGATCTGAGGGTGCTGATTGACAGGAGGCTGAACATGAGCCAGCAGTGTGCCCAAGTGGCCAAGAAGGCCAATGGCATCCTGGTCTGCATCAAGAACAGTGCAGCCAGCAGGATGTGCGAAGTGATCCTTCCCCTGTACTCAGCATTGGTGATGCCACACCTTGAGTATTGTGTTCAGTTCTGGGCCCCTCAGTTCAGGAAAGACATTGAGGTGCTGGAGTAGGTCCAGAGAAGAGCAACCAGGTTGGTGAAGGGACTTGAGCACAAGTCCTATGAGGAGAGGCTGAGGGAGCTGGAGTTGCTTAGTCTGGAAAAGAGGAGGCTCAGGGCTGACCTCATCACTCTCTACAACTACCTGAAAGGAGGCTGTAGGCAGGCGGAGGTTGGTCTCTTCTCCCAGGCAATCAGCAGCAGGACAAGAGGGAATGGGCTTGAGCTCTGTCAGGGGAGGTTTAGGTTGGATATTAGAAAGAAGTTCTTTACAGAGAGAGTGATCAGGCATTGGAATGGCCTGCCCAGAGAGGTGGTGGATTCACCGTCCCTGGAGGTTTTTAAGATGAGGTTGGATGTGGCACTGAGTGCTATGATCTAGTAATCACAGTGGGGTTGGATCAAGGGTTGGACTTAATGATCTCAGAGGTCTCTTCCAACCCAGTTAATTCTATGATTCTATGATTAACCAGGATATGCTAACCAGAACTCACTTCTGCTGGACCTGGAATTAGCACCTTCTTGTTGTAAATTTCTGCTGTGTGTACTTATATTATGGCCAGTTCCTTCTGTGACTTTGATAATGTTTTACAACAGGCAACTGTATTTTTTAAGTCCTTACAGAGGTATAACAGGGAGACGGAGATGTGAATGCTCCACAGTTTCTAATTTTTCTTGCCTCTTGAGCTGCTAGGGAAAGACCTGTTTGCAAAGCAGCCCAGCTGAGGAATCCAGCTCCTTGGAAAGATTTCAGAAAGGTTTCTCAGCAAACAAGCCTCCACACTGAATGGAGATCGTGCCTCAGATAAAAAGCATTTTAAAGGAGCTGAATCAACACTGGTTTTTGAGTTGCACACTCACCAGTGCATCATGCAGGATATGAACTCTGTGCCATGCCTAGCCTGTTCCTGATACCACCACAGTAAATGCTGTAGCCTGGGGATAGCAGAACTGAAGACACACTCAGCTGTCCATTCAGAGAATACTGCTGTTGCACCTCTGTTATAGTTTTGGTTAAACAGAAAAGATTGTTTGCTGAAATTTTCATCTCCGTCAGGACTGAATTACCGTCTCGGTGGCATAGAACTGAGTGGGTGGTTTAGGTAGTACTTTTTCTGCTGGTTTTTTTGTTTTGTTTTGTTTTGTTCTGTTCTGTTTTGTTCTCTGGTTTTAGTAAAATTGTTATTAATTTTCTACTTTGCTCAGACACCTTTAACTTCAGGAAAAAAATCATAATTTAGGGTGAGGGAAATAACTGAAAGAGGAGAGTTTCTACCTCATCAGAGGTCCCAAATCCTGAGACATATTGTCACATAACCAAGAAAATCTCTTCTGCTCTGGGAGTGTGAAATGCCAGCCCAGCACGTGGGACACAGGAAATGTGCAGTGCTGTGCTGAACTGAGCTGGCCTGCACAAGCACAGTGAGGAAGGGGAGCAGGGCAGCCATGGGCCAGGAGCAATTCTCTTTGTGTCCCACCTGCTCAGTCCAGTCCTTGGTCCACACTTGTCCCCAGGCTGCTAGAGGGTTGCCTAAGGACTCTACAGATTGAGCATGCTCCAGCACACAGGCTGGGGAAGGGAACGTCTCAGCATCATTTCCTTGGACAGATGCTGCAAATGATTTGACTGGTAACAGATTGAATACAAAAAGTGCTGCAGGCTCGAGCAAACCCAGAGCCATGTCATTACACTACTAGTCAGAGCAGATTCTTGTGGTAGTGGCAGTGACCTGAAATCACTAATATTGTTACTCAGAGAAGGCCTTCAGCCATGGGATTGGAAGGTGTAGCACAAAAAAACCAGATCTTCCTTTCTTCCTTCCCTGAACTGCCTGCCAGTTTCAGCTCTCATTTAAGGCAAAGAGGATAAGGAAACAGTGGTGATAGCTGACAAGCAATGCCCTTCACAGCTAAACTGCTGGTAGAAACAGCTACTGAAACAAATTTCAGTCCAGGGCTTGTAGCTTTATCTCCTTTACTCAAGACTCTCCTCCTCTGCCTTTTTGTGAGGTTTCATTCTGCCTTTGGAGCCCCTGGTGGTCTAGTGGTAAAGGCGCGGCGCTATCACCGCCGAGACCCGGGTTCGATTCCCGGTCAGGGCCACTCCCGGGCAGGTGGGGCTCGTTAGCCCTTAAAGGCAACCCACCTACGTCCTAAGGACCTCACTGCCACTGTCCAAGCTCGCTTGGCCCCGGCAGATGAACCTTAGGATTAAAGGGTGGGCTCAGTTCCGCGCACACTGTGTCTCACCTAAAAAATCCAATGCGCAGGCTGGAAGGTGGAAAGACCTTCCCCGGATCTTCACTCGCGAAGACTGGCCATTATTCTGCCTTTACACCACCAAACACCTCGGGGCAGTGACACCAGGCTGCCACTTGTGTGTCCACCCTCACATGCACTTTGAGCAACAAGAATGATCCCCATCACAATGACTCATGGGCCAAGCATCCTGTGGGAGGCACGTGTCCATATTCTCTGCTTTAGGGCCCACTTCTGCTCTAGGACTGACACATCTACTGTAGTGCAAGCATCTGAAACAGCTGCTGTGAAAGTAAGCTCAAACTCCACGCTCAGAGAAAGAGTAGCCAGAGAGATTTTGCTTTCTGTCCTTGAGATGGAAGTGGAGAAAGGGCTGTGATCTACAGCTTGGGCAGTTAGGAGGGTCTACTTCAGAAATTCTCCAATCCCCTTCTCAGGCCATCCATCTTGTCTTGCATCAGACACACCAGAATCTCCCATTCAATAAAAGTTATGCCCATCTCCTAAGAGGCAGAGATTACTCTCACAGTCCCACTCTTCATAGTGAGTGTCATCCAGGGAAGAATTTGCAAGGTTTAGTACAGCATTGTTGGAAAACATACTTTAAAAAGCAAACCAAACCAAACCAGAAAAACAAAGCAAACAAAACCTGACACCCCCCAAACACACCAAAACCAAATAAACAGACAAAAAAGTAGAAAAGCTATGTCTGACTTCACTCTTTGGAGACATCCCTTTCTCTTGATTGGACTGTGGAAAGACCCAGAAAGTGAGTTTAGATCAGGTGAATCATGTGTAACAGCTGTGTTAATGGTGATGACTCTCACTCCTTTGCTTTGTGATGATGCCACAGAAGAACTGTCTGCAGGCGGATTGCAGGTGAGGCTAAAGCACAGTGTAGACTGTCAGGAGAAGGCAGCTACTTTTAACATAGAAGCAGGCTCTGGTAGACACCATTTCATGTGCTAGGGTAAAACCCACCTGTCACTAGCTGCCACCATGCCTGGAGTAAACCATGGTAAAGACCCAGGAGCCAGCCAGGCAGAAGTACTCAGCACTTCCTACCATTTCATGGGATGAGCAAGGAGATGGCAGGAAGTGGAAGACAACACAAAACTTCTACCACGGTGCTTTGCTGGGTACAAAAATGCTTGACTAATGATAGAGTTTGAGGATGTGGAAGACCTCAGACAGCTTTAGGCTTTGCTTTCTGCCCTATGACTGAGTGAGAATAGCACTGTGAGAAATGTCAGTTTAGTAGCATGTCAGGCTAAATGCCACTGTCAACATACCAAAGCTGGGCAAGCAGAAAATTGGGGATTTTGTTCTTTAACAGTTTGTCTTTAAAAGTCCATCTTTGTTTTGGAGTATTTCTATGTCTTTGGAAGCAGAGTAGCAAGTGAACTATGTGGAAAATTCCAACAGTCCTCAAAGTCCTCAAAAATGGCAAAAGTGTGACCCTGTCTTTGGAAAGTGTATGGACAACTGTAGACACTAAGAAAAATCATCTTGGATGAATATTGAATTTCTTCTTCTTTTACCAGCACCTCCCTGCCTCTCCAGCAATGTTGCAGGCAGTAAATTACTGGAAGCTCTAAGTAAAGCCATGAAACATTTGGCTGCAGCAGTCAGAATAAAAATGCCTTTGTAGTCTTCATTTAGTTGGAAGCTGTCATGAGAGAGATGGATCAGCAAAGGCATCTACGTCAGAGGAGCTCTGACACACAGCTCCTGGCATGCATAGATGCCTTGCTCTCAGACAGACTTCAGGGTGTATGGTTGGAAAGCAAGGGCTTTTGGCAGGACGTGAAGTACATACCTGAGGCAGTAGATGAGTAGATGTTCAACTGCATCTACCTTTAAGGTCAGTATCTGAACAGAAGGAAGCCTTGGAGCATCCTGGGAAATGCTCTGCAGACCTACCATCCTATTGTGGAAACCTGTATCCATAACCACCTTCCTCCTAAACCCTCCCAGGACATGATGATAATGCTACGTCCTTGCTTTCCTGTCTATAAAACATGGTTCCACTTTAAAATCCTAATATAAACAGGCAAGCCTTTGAAAGCTACTTGTCAAATTACAGTGTTTGTAATTAGCTTAATTATTTTTAATTGCTTTACTTACTACTGGTAGGCTCTCATTAACATGGCTGAAAAACTAGTCAGACAAAAAAGCTTCTCATTTTAGTGTGTATATCAAGAACATAACATCTAACACAAGTGCAGGTTTTTGCCCTGTTTTCCCAAGGAAACCCTTTGTCTCTCTGCGGCTGCTGTCATGCCATTTCCCCTCCTTTAACATTTTTGCAATATTGTGTTCCAAGGTGGTTCGATATGAAAGATACAAAAATGCTTATTTCTGTCAAATAACATGAATATAGGCAGGTGGATGGAAGAGAGAAAATACAGTGGAGAGGGCTTCACTGCAGTGCTGGAAACACCAGCTGGCTGCTTCAACCAATGTCTCTGGTGAAGGCTGACATTAGCTGCTTTGGAGAAAAAACAACTCAGAAGTGCTTAATGTAAATCAAATAAAGCAGAAAGTGACATATTTAAGATAATTCACAGACCACAGCCTCATCCTGGGCTTGTCCTGTGAGCTCTTTGACACCACATCGCCAGACAGCTCATGGTTTTCCAGGACATAAGCTCTTCTGATAGCAAGACATAAGATCCTTTCTCCTGAAGGAATAACGTTTCCATGCATTACATTTTCTTTACATCATCCAGATTGTTGCAGATCTGTTCCCTGGTTTTTTTTTTATTCTTTACCATCCTTTCACCAGAAACAACAAAGCAAATATTATGAGCAACAATTTCATATTTACTTTAAAAGCTTTAGTGAGAATACAAGTGTTTTGAGCATCAGACTGGTATCGTCCAAGTTCCTATTCTTTGACCATCCAACACCACATTCTCCTAAGATGTGCCAATTCATCAGCTTACATTGGAATTTTTGTTCATGGGGTTCCTTCATTTTGCTTTACTCAGAAGCTCATATGAGGAAAAAAATAGCCTTTCTATGACAAGACCTTATTTTCTATAAAACTTTTGTGGCTGGCATTAATCTTATTTGCATTCTCTAACTATTTTTTAGCTCAATGCTGCATTCCCTTTCTTCTGCATTGCTTTATGCTGCATGGCTCAGTATTACTCAGATCACCCACAGCATCACCAAGAATTGTTCTAGATTCCCTAAGATAAGTGAAACTCCTTTTCTGTCTATTTTCCTCATCCTGGGACTACTCAACGTGGTAAGTCTCAGAAGACACAGTGGCAGAAGAGACTCAGCAAAGGTTTATAAACAGTCATCTCCTCTTCTGGAAGAAAGGAGAGATTACTGAGAGAGTTCCAAGAAAACTGTTCAATTTTCTGCTCCTTCAGCTTTTGGGCTCTGTCCAGTCATTTGGTCCTGGTGATGATTGTGCTCCTATTCATTGTGCTTGCTCACATCATGGCAAAGATAATAATATTGCTGTGATCTCTTGTACTTTGTAAATCATTCAGAAGTTCCTTCTGAGCCTCTTTCAGAAAGGAGCTCTCTAGCTTCTTTCTTCCTCTTACAGTCTTTGCAGCAAAGAAAATGTATGTTCTCCCTTTGACTTGTCTCAGCAAGTGCTGGTCCCTCTCCATTGGAGATGCCACAATCCCTCACCCAGTCTGCCCTATCCCTCTCCTTGAATGACTGGCAATGCTGGCCAGAGCAGGGCAGATGCAAAACTACCCACTTGTAAAGCAAAATCTGAAAAAGACCAAAAAAAGTCACATTCCTTAAGAAATCACAGGTGACCAGTTCTGTCCTATTGACAGAAATGCAGACAGTTCCCATGGACAGCAGATGAATGGTCATCAGGGAAAATCCTTGACGATTTATATTCCTCCAGGTGCCAACATCATTTGCACCATGCACATGAATTTCCAGTTTGACATTTTTTACAAATTGAATTTACCTTAAGGAGTTACAAAAACCCCTTTTTTTCCTCATCAACCTGAGAGCTGTGAGATTCAGCTGGAACATCTAAGGAGCTCTAAAAAGGATTTCAGAAACATCAGGTAGGAGGAGGCCAGTTCTCAGTCTGTTAAGCATTGTGTCTCCATTGGCATTGGCAGGCTATAGCTATTCATAGCAGCTGACACTGGGTCTTGCACTAGAAATGCTCTTGCTCTACTTCTGTGAGAGCTTGAAATGTATTTATGGGTCACAATAGAGCTCTGTGCCAATGCTGCCTTGCAAAAAAACCTGGATGTGTTAGTTTAACATTGTTAGTAAATCTTTAGCTCTGCTGCAGCAGCACTGTGGTTATTTAATACCTATGGGTATTAACTTTCTTAAAATAATAGGTGAAGTACTGGGACTTTAGAGATTTGAGTGTAATTCTCTGCTGTTGCAAACTCAGATCAAAAAGCAATGCTCTGCTGTAACTGGGTATCTGTGTTCACCCCAAAACCTTTGGGAGAGGAGATGCAGTGCAATAGGATTTCAGATGCACAATTATTTTGTGTGAAGGCATAGAAAGCATTTCATGTGTGATTGCCAGGTGAAGAACAGCAGCTTACTAGCTGGTGAGGAAGAGACAATGATTATTTTGTAAAATCACTGGATACTGTATAATGGGGATCATGCTAAAAATTAAAACATGAACATGAGCCAGCAGTGTGGCCAAGAAGGCCAATGGCATCCTGGCCTGTATCAGGAACAGTGTGACCAGCAGGAGCAAGGAAGTGATCCTTCCCCTGTACTCAGTGCTGGTGAGGCCACACCTGGAGTATTGTGTTCAGTTCCGGGCCCCTCAGTTCAGGAGGGATATTGAGGTGCTGGAGCGGGTCCAGAGAAGAACAAGAAGACTGTTGAAGGGACTTGAGCACAAGTCCTATGAGGAGGGAGCTGGGGTTGTTTAGTCTGGAGAAGAGGAGGCTCAGGGGTGACCGCATCACTCTCTACAACTCCCTGAAAGGAGATGGTAGCCAGGTGAGGGTCGGTCTCTTCTCCCAGGCAACTATCAGTAAAACAAGAGGGCATGGTCTTAAGCTCTGCCAGAGGAAGTTTAGGTTAGATATTAGGAAGAAATTCTCTACAGAGAAGGTAATCAGGCATTGGAATGAGCTGTCCAGGGAAGTGGTGGATTCTCTGTCCCTGGAGGTTTTTTAGATGAGACAGGATGTGGTACTTAGTGCCATGGTCAAATAGCCAAGGTGGTGTTGGATGAAGGGTTGGACTTGATGATCTCAGAGGTCTTTTCCAACCAGGCTGATTCTATGATTCTCTGATTCTGTGATTAACCAAGAAGAAGAGCAGGAGAATAACTAGATTAGTTGTGTCAACTCAGCTCCATATTTGGGAAAGTAACATTGAGTTCATTGGGCAGGCAGATATAATTTAATGTTTGACGGCCACCAGAGACCACTGGAGGGATCTCCAGGGATAGAAGAATACATGTGCAAAGAGGAGGGTACATATGTTAATTACTTTGGGGAAATGATTATCACATTGGGGAAATGGTTATCATATGTTAAAATGTTTATTGTGGGAAATCAATGAATATGTATGTAAACTATAGTATATAAACATGAGCTTTTTCTGTACTTGGTATGCATGATAGGCTGGGAAATATCCCCTATGCATCCAGCACCAAATAAAGAATGCCTGCTTTCTAATGCTAAAATTGTAATGTTAGAGAGTTTACTTTCTTGCCGTTTTCAGTAACAATGTGAACATGGTGATAAAACTTAAATGTTTTTCAGGACAGCCTAAACAACCTCAAAATTCAAAAAAGGGGCATTAAGTTGCCTTGTCTCAAATGTGAACATAAGAGTATTTTTCCAACCAGCAAAAAAAGTATCCCAGCACTTAACTGAGGGCTGAGTGGTTTTAAAAAAGGAGTTAAGATTCAGGTTCTGAGGATAAACATATTCAGGTCCTGTTCTGCTGATTTTAAATGTCTGTGAGCAAATAACCTGTAATTTTCACGTGTGGAGTTATGCGGCTTGAAAATGTACCTACTTAATAAAATGTTGTATTTGTTTGATCTCTTCTACTATCAAAAAGCCCCTGAGAATATTTGTTCTGACTTTGTGTAGAGATAGAGAATAGAACAAATTTTTAGTTTTAGAATAACACCAGGTACCTGGAATGGGCTTCATGCAGGTAATTATGTCAGGTCTAGACACAAAATACGGTGTCCGGATGCAGTACTTGAACCTACATATTTCAAGCCTTCTTGTGGAGACGTAGCCAGGAAAACTCCTGTTTTCTGTAAGAGTCATTTCATTAGAACTGAAAGAAGATGGTAATATGGTTTAGGTGTCACATTGAACCAGGAATGTCACTTTTCAGCCTGACTTCTCCAGTACTCTTGGCTTTCATGACTAGTCTGCAAAATAAAACAAATAAATAAAAACATCACAAAGAATCAAACAACTACCTAAAGTAATACACAAGAGGAAAGGAAACTCTAGGTTGGTGGTGGGTAGTCCATGAGAATAAGAATACACTCAGTGTCTCTCCTAATGGGTGACATCACATGACACAACCCTGCTGCAAAACCTGTGGTAGCGCTCTGTCATCATCCCTTAAATCACACGTGTGTCCTTACAAGCACTCACATCCCATGCACTGGGATACAGTGCATGGGATCAAAAATCCTGGGGTCTTGGTTGGGGGCAAGGTTGTTTACAGAAAGAATCATTGAGCCTCCATTCATCATCCTGAGGCTGTGATTTAGCACCAAGTGAAGGTCTTTGGGGTCTTTCCACCTGAACCCAGTGGATACTGACCAGACCCCAAATGTGCAGCCTTTCAGAATCCCATGGTTCCTTCATCTGTGCATGCAGAGCCTCTCTCCTTGGCAGGAAGAGGGAAGAGCTTCAGAATCAGAATGCAATTAGTTAATTAGTTAAAATGTAGCAACATGAAGCTGGGAAAAAGCTGCAAAATAATAGTTATCATTATTATCAAAACTGTAAGACAGCTTTCCATAAATGTCTTCTTTCTTTATTTCTCTTGTAAAGTCAGTACCAAAAAAATTTTTCATCTCACAAATTACTATTAAACAACTTGGTACTGAGCTCTGAGTTGAAACATATTCTATTTAGCAGACAATATGAAACAATGCC
This sequence comes from Myiozetetes cayanensis, assembly GCF_022539395.1. Taxonomy (NCBI): domain Eukaryota; kingdom Metazoa; phylum Chordata; class Aves; order Passeriformes; family Tyrannidae; genus Myiozetetes; species Myiozetetes cayanensis. The sequence goes on along the minus strand of NW_026087529.1, from coordinate 39,859 downwards.
TAAACTATTTACCAAAAATATTTAAAGCACAGAAAGGTATGACACTAAGAATCCATCTGAATTTAGTGGACAGATGCAGCATATGCTGGACTTCCTCTATATATTTATTTCTCAAATCAGATTTTATAAATACCTTTGTATCACAGTCTTTCTTTGCCCCTTCTATAAAATGTTTTTATGATGACAACTTTATTGCTGCTTAAATTATTCCTTTCCTGATTTTCAGATCACAATAACCTTGTTTGCCTTTTGTGTATTTCCTATTATTATTTTGTCCCCCATCATAATGATATCTATTATTTCTCTTTATTTTATATAGATTGTTTTCCTATAGTCATGCTTCCTTGAGAGAAAGAAACACAATAATTAAAAGGATGGGATATCTCCTGGTGTTTCAATTCCATTATGTGTGAAGTACTCAAAGTTATTAAAGAGATTTTGGGCAAATTTGTAATGTCTTTGAAGACAGAGACAAGAAGCTTCATCTAGGTCTTTTTTCACTTCTAGACAGCATTTAGGTAGGCTTTAAAAGTGCCATATTTCTAATGTATTCCCTCAGGCTACTTTAGCTTTTCATTATGCCCTGTGCATTGTTGTGGTGAATAATCTGGCAGAGTTCATCGGTGAAGCTCAGCGTGTCTTATAAAGCACCCGGCAAAGGTTACAAGAGGGAGAAGAGGCAGATGCTAAAAATCATGTCATGTTAGGACATTTACAAGTTGACCCAATTCTCTTTCTTGAATGAATGACCCAACCAACTGGGCATGGATGGCACATTTTGTAATCCAGACTGCCTTTGGAATGTCACTGTGGCATGGGCTCCTTGTGTATCAGAGCCAGATTCCTGACCTGCATAAATCCCCATAAGCAGAAATGGGTTGGTTGATGATAGATCTGTTCCAGGAATTCAAGGCAAGCCTGATTATGTTTGTGGCATGCAAATTTAAAGGGCCTGTTAAAATCAAGTAGTCCAGAGATGCTCTTGAATTGAAATTAATAACTGGGGATCATTTTCTCCTTTTTCTTTTTATTCTGGTCAGTGGAAGAGCATGGTTGGGTATGCTGTGTAGTGGAAAATGTAAGACTAGCCCAACTCAGTCTCATCCCTGAGGGACAGGTGATGAGCTGCAAGGACCATCATTTCTGGGACCTTTGTCTCATGTTAGTTGATATAAAAGGTCTGTATGTGTTGGGGTAGTTCCATCAGTATCACCAGCAATACATCAGTGAAGCTACTTATTTGCCCAATGTACTTATTTTTTCCTTTCTGATCTTCCCTTTGGAACCGTTATATTGGAATTCAATAGCAAGTTTTATGTTCTAGTTTCTTTAGTTCTTTAGGTTTGCTGTCTCAACTGAAAATTGACACGATAAGTTCTAAAGATTTTGGCAGGCAAAAAAAATAACCCACATGCTGTTTTCTAAATATCTCACAAGCCATTTTGTGGCAGAAGTCTGGGCTCACTGTATAGCTCTGGGAGCTCATTAAATTGCTCCTCTGACCAGTGTGCATCTCTCTGTATTTAGTGTGACACGGTTAGTATCACAAAACAAAAACCAAACCGAGATGGTATTCCAGACCTTTGTAAAGAGATGTGTATGTACTGCTAATATAGCTCAAGCACTCCTAAAATATTAGACATTGGTCATATTTGGCAAGTAAGCAGAAAAATACATCCTGAGACATTATGTACAAGCTTCTGGGCTCACATAAACCAATTTTCTGTGGCTACATCTGTTAACAGTTTTGGTATTTTCTTTCCTGTCTCTACCATATCTCCTTTGATCATGATTTTAAGGGACCTAAGGAATGCTTAAAAAGGAAATGTGACTTCGTCTCGTTTCAGATTTTGGACATCTTTACTCTCAATTCATTAGCAGATAAGGAAGCTGTTTGCACACTTTGTTTGATCACTCCCTTTGCCAGAGAGTGATTAGTCTTTTTCAGTACCTTCTTTTTGAGTGGACTATTTGAAAGGTTAGAAAAGAATTATTCATATTTAGGGCAATATAGTTGCCTAGTGCCCCTTGAGATATCTTGGCATAACCAGCCCATCCCCATGTGGTTGGTAAATAGCATATGAGATTTATCAACCCCTTTTCTTCTGGAGCAGCAACTCAACATGTACCACAGAATAACCCTAGAAAGTCACATTTAGGAAACTGAGTCCTGCCCAAAGAGACTTATGAGATCTCACAAAGTGAGTTGCTCATGCCTGTGAATCCAGGAAACCCCTCGAAACAGCAGAACTTTCTCCATAGCAGCAAGCAAAGCCTTGGACTTGCTTGAGAGCCACAGCCCTAGTTAGAACAGCCCTCCCCAGCTGTGCCCAAACACAGAGCCTTTCTTTCTCTTAGCTTGTCTTGTCTGGTGCCATAGACAGACAGAGGAATCATTCTGAGGAAGTTAATGGACTTGTCCTGGCCAAGGTTACGATGAAGCTTGTCATGTCAGTCTCAGGGGTGCATGATGAGGCGGAAGGGTGCTGACAGAAGGTCCTCTCCATGGCAAGCTTCCTGTTAGTACACTGCTGTGGGCCCCAGCTTCAACCACGCTCACTCTGATATACAGAGCCAAACTCCAACTAGGCATGTCTTTGCATTTTCCTGATGGCATGGGAGTTGCACTGCTGCAGCACAGCACAAAATTAAGATGGCCACACAAAGCATCCTTTTGTGACTGGAAAATCAGAGAGGGGAGTCTCCCAAAAGTTACACGAGTAGAAAAAAAGAGACACGATGAAGGAAGAGCATATGCACTCAAAAATACACAGAGAGACAGACTACAGGTCACAGTGAACACTAAGAGAAACTTGAACAGGTTTTTAAATCTGTTAGAATTAGAAGAAAGACAAACTAGCCTATAGGTGTACTATTTAATTTAAAATAACAGCTATCTGGTGCAACAAGGAAAGGTTTGTTTCATTCAGCCTTCTCAATGAAAGACAGACTGAGACCTCCACTTTATTGTATTTAACCAAAGAAGTAGCACTGCAAACCAAAATAGGAAAAGACTTGGTTAAAGAATATTTAGAGAAGTTATTACATCCTGAGGCAGAGCTGAAGTTTTGCCTCTTACATTTAGTAGTCACGTGAGAAGATCCCGACATGTTTAGTAATCATCTCTAAATTCTCTGTGCCTGAGGAATTGAGGAGGGCAAGCAGACTAATTCATCTTTCAGGAGAGAAAGAAGAACAAAGGAAATTGAAGTAATCTAATACCCAGAAAGGCAGAAGATAAAATTATTAAATAATCTTTTTGTAGTCATCTAGGGAATAAACTGATAAAAACATCCAGCGTAGATCATTCAAGAATTTACATTCTCAAACCATTTCTAATTTCATTCCTTGTCAGAGTAACCAGCCAAGTGCATAAAGAGAAGACAGCAGATGATACATATCTTGAATTTATTAAGACTATAACATTGTCTTACATGACATTCTCTTAAGCAAAGAGAGAAATATGGCCCAGTGGGTGCACTCATAAATCTCATGGATGACTGTGTTGAGAACAGTATAGAGAGCTTTGGAGGACAGGATTAGCAAAGGCTGGATCAGCTGGAGAAATAGTAGAAAGCAGTGCAGGTGATTTCAGTAAAGATAAACGCGAAGGAATTCAGGCAGAAATGGATAATCTCCTCTAGGATATCTGGCACCACAAGATGAGAATTTTTGCTCTTGAGTATCAGTTCTTTAGAAAATGTTTGCCTTTCATAAAAATGAATCATTGTGTACTTTCTTTCCTTGAAAGGTCACTGTAAGAGTACAAAACTACCAGGCTTCATTTCTTCAGAAAAAGCTGAAATTCTCCATGTTGGTCTGCTCCCCTCCTCAGTTATTTCAACCCCTAACTAACCACCAATTCTTAGTTTAGATGGTGTATTCAAACATTTAGGAGTATTATTTTTCAGCTAGATAGACTTCATGGAAAGAGCATCACTAACAAATCCAAGATTTCCTGTGGCAGGGGAAAGGATGTTGGCTTGGGATGAATCTTTCAGAGTAATTAGTTAATTAGCCATGGCCTTCTTCAGTGCTGAGTCCCACTTCTGGTTGAAAAGTAGAGGAAAGGGCATTGCTGTGGTGTTAAATGCTTTGGCTTTATATTGCTGTAAATATTACCTTTCCCCTTTTCATTTGTGAAGGATACAGCTGGACTGTGTTGCCAGAATAAAGGATGTTGTGAAAAATAAATAGACAATAATAAATTGCTTGGATTGAGTAATATATGAAAAGACTTTTCATACCAAAAAGACTGAGTTGTTAACAAAGCTGTATAAGCTCTTACTAAAATATGCTACAAGAGTTTAGGATATATATGAAAAAACAATCTGCTCGATCTGGTTATCAGTAATTGAAATATTTCTCCTGACCTGTTTCAACAGCACCACAATACCAAGTGAGCCCAATGTTAGGAATAGGGGACAATAATCACAGACACATCTGAAAACAAGGCAGTGGACTGAGTTCTGTGACTGTGGTTCTCTCCTGGTCTGTGCACCTGGATTTGGGGTGTACTGCCTATTGACCCAGGTCCCTGTTTGGCAATATGCCATGTATGATACAGGCAGGTGCCCTAAAGTATCTCTCATGCAAAATTTACACCTACCGTCCTTTTTCCTTACTTTTAATATATGTGACATAACTCACAGAGAAATACACCGCTGCTGTTTACAAACATAGAGGACAATAAATTTACTTGATTGGAGAATTATACTTTTGGAGGAAATGTTTAGGTGGGAACCTGTCGCAGGGCGCGGGAAAGCAGAGACACTCAATATGAGAATCAACATGCTCCGTTTATTGAACACACACCACAGCAAAATATAGGATAGATAATGAGCTTATTAATATTCTGTAATTTAACTACATGATTGGTAAGAGCCCTAGAGGTCTGGACTGCCTCCACTTCTTGCCTGTGGAGACCCTCAGCCCCTCATTTTCCCAGGTTGTAGTAATAACAAGATATTGTTATTGAGCAACAGCTATCACTAAGAGATTAGCACGACCTTGCTTGGACAGCAGCTACACCAGCTGTGCTTAAAGTTACTGAGTCGATACCCTCCCAGCTCCTGTGGGCCTGCATGCCTCTTTTCACATAGCCAGTTCTCCACAGGAACCCCCACTTAGTTTTTCATTACACATTGAGCAGAGCAGGAAGGAAGAAGGAGTACTGGGGGGAAAAAGAAAACAAAATAACATGAAAACACATTGTTTGGCGTTCAGTACACTTTTTCCTTGACATTAAAAAATTCAAGAGCACAAATAAGAAAGTGTAACTAAATCAAAAGCCATTTTCACTAAAAAATACCAACTAATTCTTCAAAGAAGTACCAATGCCTTAAACTAAAGAATTTTCCTGTGAGTTCTGCAGGGTTCATTTCAGTGCTAACCAATATAGACATACATTTTGGTCACTGGACTACCACCTCTTCTTAGTTTTTCTTTTGCAGAAAAGGTAAAAACCATGAAAATCAGTAGTACGGAAGTATAGAAAACCCTTGCAATACAAGAGAGATGTTCTGCACTAACCTCTTATAAACAGTCTAAAAAGCATGATAATCAAGATGTGTTTCAAAACAACATGTTCAGATATAAAACCTTGGGACACCTTTATACATTTCCAAGAAACGTATATCCTGGAGCTCAGGTCAAACACACACAGGCTGTATGCGTGATATCTAGTATAAATTAAAAACTTGCTTTCATCTTTTTCCCTGGAAGGCCCTTGCAAAGGTAATTGTCCCTGACTTCTTGCCAGTATTACCTCAGTAAATGCAAAATATGGGCATTGGCAAATGCCTTGCAAAGTGCACGTGTCAGTTTTAATATATCAATAAATTATTTTCCTGTAATCACCAATTTGAGACACTTTCTACAGAAGCTGATTTATGTAGATAACATAGATGACACACTGGGTCTACGAGTATCCTCTTACTAGGTTAGGACTGTTATAGAAAACAGATGAGCTCTACTGAGATCCAGGACATATGGGAGATTTATCTGTCTAATTTTAAGACATGCCAAAAGCAGGTGTACATCATATAGCAGGCATTTGTGAACAAAACTGTGTGTTGCTTCCCTACCTAGTTGGCTCCTAGGATGGATCTCACTCCACTCTCTCCCAGTGGGGATGTTCAGGGGGGCTGCTTGTACTCCATTACCCAAGGAAGTTTTACTATTCAGGAAGAAAACTGTCCTGCATAACTTTCTCCATCTGATGGATCCTGGTTGGAGATGTCTGTCTCCGAGCTGCTTTGTAGATCATGGAGAGAGGTTTTAGCTCTGTCTGACAGCACAGAGCAAGTCATTCTGTAGAGGTGCTGGTGTACCATCACAGCTATAAAGATATAAAAATATTTGTAGCTGGACAGCCTTCTGTGTTGGATGTCTCTGGCAAAGCAGGATGACTACTTTCTTCAGGGACTCTGCCCAAGGAATGGCTAGTTGTGCCTAGAGGTGGGTTCCCCAAATGGAGGAAGAAAAGGATGACATCATAAACTTAGTGCTGTTTCTTCTTCTGGATCCTGAAGTCCCCTGGCTTTCCAAGGCAAAATTTCCACTGTACAGTCCAAGCTACACAGCTACTCGTTTCCGGACTTCCAGGGTGGTGCCTGGAATCATCACACTCCACAATCTGTCATGAGTGTCCCTGGATCCCCAGCTTTCCAATAGAAGGTCAGAGCAGTAACATTCTTCAGGTCTTTAATCTCAGTACATGCATCATCACAGGTATGTCCTTGGAGGCTCAGTCCAACATAAGTCAGACAACAACGTGATCCATTGCAAAATTATGATAGAGTTAGATGATCATTCCCCCCTTCACTTGGGTGCATTCATTGTTCCTTATAGGATGCCTTCTTATTTATCAGTTTTGCAATTTCTTTGTCAAAATCCTCCTCTTCTATTTCAAGGTCAAAAGTTTCCCAGTACCATGGAAGGTTTTTGGGTCCAATTAGAGATGAATTGTTCATCAGAAAGATGTCAGAATTACTGAGGCATAATTAACCCTTATTGTTTCCAAGGGCAAGACAAGTCTAACTAGCCCTAATTGAAATCCATTCGCTCTAAATCCCAGTTATGCTAACACTTGATGTTATAAATATGTGCAGTCTGACAAATGCATTTTTATTAGGTTGCTTTGCAATCTCCCTTTGCATGGTAATGAATCCTTCCAATGGCACTCAGCAGGTGAGATGGGAGCTGAACTCCTTTCATTAGCACCACTGCTAGTATCTCGTGATCAGCAGTATTTGCCGGGAATAAAAAAAGCTCCAAGTGAGCCATGCCTCAGCACAGAGTTGCCACCACCACTGACAGGACAAGTTGCTGACAAGTCTGTTTGTGAATTAACCACCCCCAAATTATTTTAGGATATACTAATTTATACTCATTGTTGCCGTAATATTGAACAACTTTGCCATCCTCTGTGCTTTTATGCCCCAGCATGCTGAGTTTTCTGTAGGTTGGCTCTAGGCTTTAATTTCTGTAAAATAAGAATTATCCTGGTGCCACAACTGCATGGAAAACATCTCTAGCATCACTGTGAAGGGACTATTTTAAGACAAAGACCAAAACAACAATAATACACTTCCGCATTAACCTCCACCTCCCAGATGTGATAGTTGTTGGGCTTTTAAAAAAAAAACAACAAATCAACACAGGCATCTCATTAAGTCTCTCTATTTCAAACATAAAATTGGCTTCTCAGTTGATTACTGGTTAACTGATACAATTAGAGACTGAAATGACACATGTTAAACACTTAGAAGTTGTTACACAACAAGTTCTGACAGTACTTCAGTAAGGGTGGAAAGAGTAAATCCTGCTTCCTGGGAAAGGTCTTAACACTTTGGAAAAGTCTTTCACTACCATTGTGAGAGCTCCTGTCAGGCTGTATTAAAGCCAGGTTCAAATTGCTAATAGCTACACTGTCTATCCAGCCGTCTGCAGCAGAGGGTGGGGACTGACCTTAACCTTTCTGATTATGCACAAGTATGGACATGGGGGAGCCCGTCAAATCCCCTTGAGTCAGCATCACTTCCAACCTCTGCTTCCAAATTTTTTCCCAGGCTTACCTGTAACAGATGGTCCAGCACACATCTCCTAGAGCAGGACTCAGCTGTTCCCTGTTCACATTTATCTGCTGTGTGTAACTATGACCTCCGTGTCCCTGATACCACTACCTACAAGCCGGTGCTTTTCACTATGGGACCAGATATTCCAGTTATTTGTGGCTTTTCCCAGTGTTCTGTAACCTGGGTAACTTTTGCTTGGTGAGTCTTCTTCAGAAAGTTGTCTTACAGAAGGCTTCAGCCAAAATGGTTTCATTGCTTTGGATAAAAAGATGAAATTACTTTTTTTTTAAAGGCTCTTACTTCTTTTTTGGACAGTTCCCATGGATTTCTTCATGGTGGCAACTATCAGGTTGGGCTCAAGGGGGAATACTGGAAGTTGATCTCCCTCCCACTGAGCTCCTAGGTCATCCAGAGCATGCTGAAGCTGCATGAACAGGATTGCTGGGGCAAGAGGCAATCATGCCCATCTCTGGGAGCAGTACCTTAAACCACACAGGCAGCTGGGATGTGGGCTTTCCTTCTGAGAATATACCATTAAAAATGTTCTTTTTTTTCTGTGAGTAATTTTACTTTAAATATGTAACCAAAATACAAATAATGATGTTGTGGATATTTTTGTGCTACCTGTAACCCTCCTCCTTTAGTGTTTTGGGATGGTTCCTGTATCACCAAGGGGGTAATTTTCATGCTAAGCCAGGTCTTAACATATCCAAAAATACAGACATAGCATTTACCTTGGTAAAATATTTCATAATTTCTGATTCTAGCCTCTTTTTTCAGTATCCCAAGCAAACAAACTTGAAAACATGTCATAACGGTAATTAGAAGAGTGGACAGGAGACTAGAAATAATAATGTGCCTATTTAACCAATCTCTGGTGGGCTCTAACCCCAGTGTCCTAGAGAGCAGGGTTTTCACACTGCACAGCACCATTCATCTGCCTGTTTACCTTCTCATGACTCATACTGAAGCTGCTGCCCTGTTTAAAGCTCATCAGACATAATTTGAACTCTGAGAGGTAATTAAATTCCTCCAAGTTGTATGAAAACCACTGGCTGGATAGAGAGATGCATCCTCTGAGGTAAAATTGCCAGTTTCTGTGATTGCTGGCAGGTCTGTGGGCACAAGGGTTCCCAATGTCCCCCTGCATGTGTGGAATGTGGGTCCAGCCTCTTGTCAGCAGGGGAGGTCATTGCTGAGGTGATGTTCAAACCAGTGGGAAACTAGGCTATGTTTTTCCAGCATAGGTGGTATTTATCCAGTCATCCACCACTTGTTATAACTTTCATGGCACAAGTGCTGTTCTCCTGTTTTTCCTTCATCTGAGACTGTTCGGAAGACCATGTCCCAACTGTTTGCTTCCCCATGCTTGGTGGTCCATCTGGGCTCGCTATTCCCATGCAGTCTCTCTATTTAATTACATTATCTCTTGAGTTAAATAGAGGCAATGTTGTGCTGAAACTCCTTTCCCCAGCCAGTGATTGAATTTTGCTGATGTCATAAAAGGATTTGTTCCTATGTTGTTTTCTGTAATAGCAAGTAGTTCCCATTTAATAGTAAGTAATTGATTTACCATGTTTGTCTGGGGCTTTTTTTTTTTAAGTGACTGATTTACTTAGTCATTGCAATTACAGTAAATCAGCTAACTAAAAGCAATGCCAAATAATTAATTTACTTAGTATTTAAATATTAGAAATTGCCATGAATGACTGCAAATTACTCACAGACGAGGTAAATTTTCTTATCATTTGCAGGAACTAGGGTGATTAATTTTCAAATGTTATTTATATGTGCTGGTTTTGGTGCTTTGCCACGGCTGTTCCACCTACTGAGCAATCCACAGGAAAATCTAGGTACTGAGGCTGATCTCAAAGCACTGTGTCCCCTGGTGTTCCCCTTCCAGCCTCTTCTCAGCTGCTTCAGGCTGAGTTATGTCCCCAGAATGTGCAAAGAGGGGGGCAAAAAAAAACCTAAGGCCCTTAATGTAGGAGTTTGAACACCTTGCTAACAGGTTTAATCTCTCATTTGAGGATCTTCTGTTGTCTGTGAAGGCTACTTCTGTTGTTTCACTGACATGAAGCATGAAAATTCCAGCAATGTTTCCCCTACATGGCCATCTCTTTGGGGAGGGGGGAAATCCTATTTGAACATAGAATCTTTGAGATCTCTCACCTACTGTTAAATCTGGTGGAAACTAGATAAATAGTAAAAAAATAATGGAGAGAAGAGTAGGCAACAGGCACTGGCAAGAAAAAGCGCAATATCCTCGTTTCTATAAGAAACCATGTGAATGAATAGGTTTCATTCCTTTAATTTACTAAGATGCCGAAGTGTATCTGTGCTGGTGAGGACGGGATTAACAGTGTGTACTGCTCTGAAAGTGCTTCATTCCTACCAACCTATCTGTAATTGCCACACCTGCACAGCCAACATAAAAATTCCGATGAAGCAAAGCCTCAGCTGCAGTGGCACAGGAAGAAGGGTGGCACACAGAGAGCAGATCCTTGGGATCCTCTCTGTGAGGTGCTTCTAGGTCTGGACATTAAGGCTCTTGAAAGAAAATATGCTGCTTCCATCCACACAATCAGTGCCATCAGTGAAAACTCCAGCAAGCTGCCCATGACATGTACGTACTTGCTATGAGCTGGCTCAGCTTCCCAGTGTCCTTGGTTCCTGCAGCTAGAAGAACAGGATCAAAACCCCCAAAATAGCCTGATTCACAGCAATATCTCTCCCCAGGCAAATAGGATCAACTATGCACAGCTAGTAGGATCATCTTGCACCTCAAGAGAAGCCAGACCTCCTCCAGTCTCTGCTGCAACAGTCTCTTTCCTCTGGAAACTCAGTGCTGAGGATGGTAAAAATTTAACCTAAATTGATTCAAAAGGACAAAATAGTGGGCTGTCTCGGGAGTCCTCTTTCCTTCCTCTCAGTCCTTTCTGTGTTTATTTTGAAGCATTAGTGAAATATCCTTGTCATCTTGTCACAGTCCCTGTGGGATCAAAGGAAGTAGAGAGGAAAGGGCTCAGGAGAGTCACAGCTCAGATTTACAAGCCCAAACCTAAAAAGCACTCAGGAAATTACTCAGCTATAAAGCATGCATTCAGAGAAACACAGAATCCTAAAATGGTTTGGGTTCAAAGGGACTTTAAAGATCTTCTAGTTCCAACCCCCTCCACCATGGGCAGGGATGCCACTCACTAGATCAGGTTGCTGAGGGCCCCATTCAGCCTGGCTTGAACACTTCTTGAGAGGAGATGATACAACTGACTTTGAGCATAGACACAGAGATTATAATCCAAGGCAGGAGTCCACAGCTGTTACTTTCACCAAGATTTGGGTCACATTGCAGAGTGGCTTTGGAGCTTGCAAGACAAATGGTTTTCATACAACACTGGACAGGAACATAACTCATGGTGACAAAGCGAACCTCATTCTGTCAAGGATTTGAAATTTTCAGTGCCAACCCCTTCACACCAGAGGACCAAAACCTTTTTTGTATCTTGTTTTCTTCTTTTGTTAGGATTTTTTTTCATCAAGTCAGTGGTTAAACATGAAAATAGAAGTTTAGAGACATGAGATAACTCCATCCTTGGAAATATTAAAAATTTGAACAGATTCAACCATGAGCAACCTGCTTCTCCTGGTCTTGTTCTGAGCAGAGGGTACAGATGAGAGTCCTCCAGAGGTCCTTTCCAGTCTATATTATTCAGCGCTTCACTTGCTTGTGTTACATATTAAATCCATTCTGCCTGAAAAGGTCTGTAGTCAGTGTGTCTTAATGGTGTTTCACAACTTCATATCATAGACATGACCTACAGGATTTCTTTCTCTTCATTTCATCCCTGGTGTGCTTATGTGGATATTGGAAATCCAGACTCATAACTTCACTTCAGAATGTTTAATTAACTCTAACTGAACCATTCTTATTTTCTCACTGGTCTCACTAACTCCATAAATTGGTTTAATGCCATCACTGGAAAGATGCTCAAGGCAGGACACTGTGTGCCTGGAGAAATTCTAGTAGAAATACTGCCTGAATTCTTTGTTATTCCTCACCTTCTCCCCAGCCTTTAAAAGCTTGTTTTCTCTGTCTTCATCAAAACTTAAGACTATAACGAAAGGAGTGACCTCAAATTCAGCCCAAAAGCGTGTCTAATCCAGTACCCCTTCTGGCACTGGGAATATGGATGACTCAGGAAAAGTATAAAAATAAGGCAAACGTGCAGTAATACTTCCCACAAACCTCTCTCAACCTCCAGAGCCAGAAGTATCATTTTTGGGCTCAACCACACACAAGGAACTTCTCTTCCCTTTATTCATCCAACACCAATTCAAACCCATATGTGCCGCATTTTATCCAGGACACTACCAGCTCCCAAAGCCCCATCCCACAAGTTTTGCTTTCAGGCCCAGGAGAGAGGGAGATTTCCAGAGCAGTAACACATAACCAGTAGTGCCTTAACATTTACTTTTGCATTGCTTGCAATGCTTACACACAAAATTAAAAAGAGTATTCAGATCCCTCCCTATCCAGAATAGTCTTAATATTTCCAACAAATACCAAAATGTTTTTAAGTTCAGTGAAACACTGAAGGAATGGGGAATAGATTATTTACTTTGCACAATCATTTTTTCTCTTTTTTTTTTTTTTAAAAAAGGGAATATGTTTGGAATGAATGTTTCATTTCCAAATACCAAGAGGGAAATTTTCTTCTTGTCTTACTTTGTTTTGCTTCTGATATGGTTAACTTGGCAGAACCAAAAAAAGTTAACCAAGTATGGTGGCATTGATGAATTTACTTTTGACCCAGGGGAAAAAGGTTCCATCTACAAAACTGTGGCAGAATTTCACTCCAAGAAGCCCCCACTGGCTTCTGTTACCTTTTTGCTTTGTACATAGCTCCCCTTTCTCCCTCTCTTTCATTTATAATGCACAGGACACTCCTCCAAACGCTTCCCAGACCATCTTCCATCTGCCTTCTCACCAGGTGATCATAAATCAGCTGCTTCCTTGACATTCCCTGCTTGACCCTCCCTGGGTCTTTCCTCGACCATGCCCTGTTTCTCCTCTCCTCCTTGGCTTGCCTTCAGGTAAATTTCCCTTCATCATAGTCCAATTTTCAGTCCTGTAAGATACAAGAAAAAAAAAACCACACAAGGTGAAAAAAACTTCAATTAACTGTACATATTTTCCAGGTTAGATGAGGAATAGGTTATGAATGAAAATGAGGGGTAAAATTGTAACAAATGCAGGGTATGTTTTGCTTTTTCTTTTTTAGTTGAAAGTTCTTCTAGGTTGGAGGTAAGAATAATAATTTCATTATTTCTGAAAAGACCTGGCAGGAGTCCAGGTCCAGAATTTGATAGTGTTGAGAACTGAGGCAGACATAAAAGAGTTATTTCCCCATGAGGAGCTTTTCTTTTCATCACAGCCCTGATCACGAAACAAGCTTTTACATTTCACTTACAAGACCACTACTGGATAGTGCCAGGCAAAGGAGAAAGCATTTCCAAACTACTGGCATTGGCATCACTGGGATTCCTTCATCCCCCAGAAATGAAGCCAACTGGCTCTTCTGTCTATCTCCACAGCACGTGTCCCAGTGTAACTGGGCACCTGGTGCATCTCATGTGCACTCATTCTCCAGGTATTTCAGTGCCAGTTCTTCAGAGCATGAGGATGAGGTGAGCAGGACACTGGTTCATGTTTCCCAGCAGCTATGAGGCTTAGAGTCCTCTAGGAAATGTCCAGGTATCATATTCGCTCCTTTGCTTCTGTTTGTAACACTTTCTGCACAGTCCCACATACAGAGCTGATGGAGAGGAGGGAAGACACATCCCAGCTCTTGAAATTCCACCAGCTCTTCCTCCCTGACTTGATCAAAAAGTTAACACTCTCACCACTCTCTGACAACACTATTTGATATCCACAATTAATCTCAGGAGGAGCTTGTTGTCCACAGAGAATTCATTCAATGAAGCATCACTTCTCACCTGGATACCAAGAGAAGACAACCTTACTGCAGGTATAGTGCAGTTACAGTGGGACATTCACAGAACCAGGAAACACGAGTGCTGAAACTCAGAAATCTTAGCAGAAGGTTTACAGTGGAGTCCACCAATGCACGAACACATCCTAGTTACACCTACAACAGTAGCAGCCCAGTCCAGCCGACAACTGTCTCCATCAACAGACTTGAGCTTAGAAATACATTCCAGTGATGTGTAGCTGGTGATGCAGACTATCCCTCTGGGATGCCAGCCCAGCCCAATGCAGCTCCAAAGGGCTGAGGCCAAACAGCAGATGACGTTTGGGTTGGGACAGCTGCTGAAGTTTTGTTCTCTTGCTCAAACATCACTCTACAAACCTCCTTGGCTTGGCAGCCAACATGCTGGCGTGGGTGCCTGTGCAACTGGTGTCCTGGCTCTGTCCCCAGTCACAGGCAGAGCTTTCCAAGTCAGAGAAAGACTCTGTCAAGTCCCATTTCTATATTGCCTGCTCCAGTCTCTGTTGTCCTTCTTTGATTCTCTAGCTCAGACCTTTTGCCACTCCTGTCCTTTCATGACAGATATCCCTATGCTTTGGTCATCAGACCTAGACAGGTGGGAGGAGGAACATGTTTCCGGGACTAGCATTTGGAAAACCCTTTCCCCACACTGGACTGGACATTATAATGGGGCATGTTTAGAGTTCTTGTGGAAGGTTTTCACTGTAAGAGAGCATTTGCTCTCTATAGTACTCATAGACCACAGTAAGCAAAAGTCACATCTGTGTACACTCAAATCCTTACTGAGCAAAAATTCTCTCTGCAGCAGTGACCCTTGTTCTGTTCATACCAACTATCTGTGAAAAAAAATGTGCTTAGGGGCAGAGCTGGTTATACTGCATTTACAGTCTCAAAACCCAGAGGGCAAGTAAGAGGAACCTTCTACAAGACAGTGAGTTTTGTGCCCATCTTAGAAGTTTGGAGAATTATCTCCTGCTCCTTGAACTTGCAAGCTTGACAATGCTATGGTAAAAGAAAGTAGATTTTAAAAATTCAGTGTTCCAGGGTCTTTCCATCATCTGTCACTCATTCTTTCCCCAGAGAGCCAACAAACTGAGATGAATGTCTTTGCTGCAGTTATCCCACATGGATTAGTAAAGTAGGACTTCTCTCCTGCATGCAGATTGACTTCAATTCACCCTGGCTCTGTTTTAATGAACCATGTCCAAAGGCAGCCACCAGCCATGCTCTGGGAAAAAGGAGGTGTAACTAAATGATGCTTTTGGGAACAGTTCTGTAATGAAGGTACAAATAATGAGCCAAGGGCAAGGAGACATGGCACTCTCTTATATACATATTTGTTTATGTGTGTGTGTTTGAGTAAGCAAACTTCAAACAGTGGCTGCCATTAGAGCTTTGCAGAAAAAAGCCAACAGCAATAAACATTTAGGAAGCAGCTGTTTGACAATCTCTCTTCAGATAAAGTTTCTTCTGTACCTGGGTCTAACCTCGGACTTTCCAAAACCCAGGCTCCCCATCTGTCTAGTATTGACTCTTAAAAATTGTCAAAAACACAGTAGGAGCTAGAAAAATATATAGTTTCATTCAGATCCTATAGCAATGAATTGGTTGTGCTTTTAAGGGGGAAAAAAACAAACCAGTATCCCTTAATTTGCTATCCAGCATCTCCTGCTTTTGCTCCCAGCTCATTGTTCCCATGCTCTGTGGGACAGGATAGAAACCAGAGATGATCCCCCACCTCTATCTTGCTGGAAACTTTCAAACCCAAAATCTAGTCTGCCCCTGAAATAAGATCTTCCCGTATTTAGTTTTTTCTTTTTCTTTTTGGATGTCTCACTTGCAAGCAGAGGTAGGTGTTTACCTCTGCACAACAGGTGAAAACAGAACTGCTAGAGTCACAGTGGGGCTTGTCGAGAAGATACAAAATCAAATATTTCTGTGGTCCTGATGTAAACAGGTACACTACTGCAGATTCATGTCTCACTTTATGCCACTTCAGCCCATAGTGCAGCACACCAATGACTCCAATAACTAACTTACAGAGCAGATGTGAACATCCCCAACAGAATCCAAAGCATGTCCAGTTGGCATTCTACCTTTTCCACAACCACTGTATTCCTAGGTTTCATTTCTAAACCTCTTAACCCACTGCAGTTTGTATTTTAATTATCTCCATTTGAAAAACAACTTCCCAAACCTTTCAGTTTATTAAGAACACTAAGCGGAAAGATCCTTGCCTGACCACAACATTGGACCATCCTTTATTCCCTGAAGTCCTGACATTCATTTTCTTATTATTCTGCTCTAGGAGCCCTCCAGCAATCTATGGGGCTTTTTTTTTTAATCCCCAGTACTCTCTGTAACAAATCCTGGGAGACAGGTAAATATTATCTTACATAATTTGGTTTGACACAAGTTCTAATACTTAAGGTCTCTCTTCAACAATTACCAGGTGCTTTTTATATATTATCCTTGTTCTTATGTACTTCTCCACTGCATTTCAATTACAAAAACAAGAAGCACTTTCTTGCCAGAAGGTCTTGACAATGCAGAATTGAAAGGAACAAAATAAGGCTGGCTAGACAAGTTTTATAAGACACAGATGCATGTCCAGAGATGATTTTGATGTGGGATCTGTCTGTATAACTTGATGTATCTCCTTAGTGACAGGACGATATATCAGAACAAAGTTTTTGGCTTTTTTTTAAAGCCAGCAGAGACCTTGGGTGATTTACACAACTGGATCCTATAACAAAGGAGCTGGACATTGGACTTTGTGGCACACTGCTCCAGCATCCCAAACCAGGCACAGATTCCCAGGACTTGTAAGGGACTCTTACAAGCTCTGCCAAAAGCTAACAGCACAGATTCATATTTCTGAGCTGAGTTTTGCCCTTAGAAGGCAGAGGCATGCAAGCCTAATCACAATTTGACTAAGATCACATACATCTAGCTGAGGTTCAGGTCTCCAATGGATATCATAGGAAAGGCCATCTCCTGCTGTCTTAACTGATGCAGGGTCATCTTAGCAAGGCACAATCCAGTGTCCATGTAATTGGAAGAAAGCTGTCCACATCTACCACTGGGATTCAAAGCAGGTGCCTGATATCTTCTTGATTACAGGTCATGCCTATATATAGGACAGGAAAAAAAGGCAAAATGGAAAAAATATCATAAATTTACACTTGGTGGTTCTCTGATCTTATGCCACTTTGATGATGGATGGAAGCATCAGAGTAGAAAGTGACTGAAATTTTAAGTGGCAACATGAAAATTTAGCTAGCTGTCTCCTCTTCAAATACAGTTTGTCTCCCGCCAATTCTCTTCTACCCCAGTTTTAGAAGTACCCTTCCTAAGAAGGTACTTCTGAGGGGGTTGAGACCCCAGGCTAGGGTGCAGCCTGCTGAGATACCTGCAATGGAAGATCCACCAGTTGCTCTCCCTGTGCAGTAACCCCCTGGCAAGCCAGACTTCCTGTTCCCAAGCCACTCTCATGACTGCCAGTTAGTTTGGCTCCTGAAGAAGAGCATCTCTATGTTTAATAACCCACAATTAACTTCTCTTCTCTCAAATTGCCTGAGCACTTTTGAGCCCAAGCATAGACTGCCACACATATTGGCTGCCACACCAAGAACAACATCGCCATGGAAAGTGCAAAGCAGCATCAGCTTTTCAAGTTTGCAGCCCAACTCTTCTGTCTGTCTGTGCAGCCACACTGCACCTGGGAACACTCAGGCATTTCCCTCACAGCAGAGGAGAGGTACTGCTCTTTGGCAAGATGTGCTCTGAAACAAACCCTAACAACCCCCCCAAAAACATACATACCTG
Source organism: Myiozetetes cayanensis (assembly GCF_022539395.1). Taxonomy (NCBI): domain Eukaryota; kingdom Metazoa; phylum Chordata; class Aves; order Passeriformes; family Tyrannidae; genus Myiozetetes; species Myiozetetes cayanensis. The sequence goes on along the minus strand of NW_026087529.1, from coordinate 21,942 downwards.
AGGTGTGTGCACCTCCTCCTGTAAATGAGCAAACATTAATTAATTTGAACAGATTGCCCCGCTTTTCAGCCTCCCTGCTAAAGTAACCCACCTGCCAATCTCCCCTCTCCCTTGCTCAGCTTTCTTTCAGTGCACAAAACATGTACCTGAACCCTCAAACAAGCTCTCTCTCCCTTTAGGTCTACCACCTCCCACATTAAGCTCACCCATTCTACCCGTAGCAGAGCTGTTTCTGCTTTTCAGGGGAGGCTGAATTAGAGAGCTTGGCTTTTACTATTGCTCCTAAAGAACCAGACCCCAGAAAAAAGGTGATTTTTGAGAAAATTGTGACCACCCTGTGGTGCCTGGGAGTAACTGTCAATAACTCGATCAGCATTTCTAGCCAACAACTGTCCATCAGGAACAAGATTGCTGCTATGGGGGCTTGGGCTGTGTTAAATCCCTGCTCGCCACTCTGAGGACATACTTCATTCAATAATGCAGAAGGATTATGCTGGGCAACACCCCAGCAATCATTTTTGCTGCCAAAGGCAAACCCACCTTACTAAAGGTGAGCAGCCTTGAAAGGTGATTTCAGATATAAGAATGAGTAGACCACAATGCTTGCAGAGCACCACCTGCCCCAAGAAAAGCTGCCAATTGGAAATTGGGGACTACCTGCTGGGAAGAAAGCCCAGATCTGTAGAAAACATTTTTTCATTCTATTTTTTGGAGTGAAATTCTGAATGTAACTTTCATGACACAGTGAAACACTTTCATGACACATTCTGAGTGAATTTTATGTTCAGGCTAAAAGCTTCCCTTTTATGGTGGTGTATTTTAATCGTGCTCTATCTTCCACACATTATAGAGTAATTTCATTTTAACATCTGTGGAGAATTCAAGGCCAGAACGTGTTGTATGCACACACAGCATTGTTTAAAGAAAAATGAGCAAGGTCAAAATGAGTCACTGTCAATTTTTTCCCCATTAAAAATATAATAATCTCATAACAGCATTTGCTTTAAAAAAAAAAAAAAAAAAAAAAAAAAGGCAATTTCTGATGGCAAAATCTGCTCTCTGGAAAGCTTCCTATTCAACTACAGATGGAATGTTTAACCTTTTCCAAGAACAGTGGGATCATTTAGGAGAGAATTGCACGATTCACAGGATAATTCTTTTTATTGATTTTGCCAACTAAGGAGTTGGGCCTCAGCTATTCCTTCAAGAGTAGCAGAAGTATGTGATAACACAGTCAAAACCCCTGAGCAGTTTTAGCAGGCATAACAACATCTAGGTTGAAGTTAATATTTTGCAGGAGAGGTTGATGAAGTACATTCTGCTTTTTTCCGAGGATGTTCTCTGCTCAGAACTAAGGGGCAGAAGTGCTCCACTGTTCAGACCATATGTAATTTCCCCTTGTCCTTGAACCCAAAATTTGTATTTCCTATTTTCCAGGTTAATTTTCTTCCAGGGGCAAACACTGCAGATGTACTGTGAATCATATAGGTGTGTGTTGGACCTTATGGGACAATACTGTACATTAAGGGGTGTGTACTGAAATACCAAACCTACAGTCCCAGGGCACATGCTGATAAAATATTGCCCCCAAATTGTGTTGGTACAAAATATTACTAAACTGCTGGGATTTGCTGTTAGAATGGCCTGTGTGTCGCCAGGCACACACAATCTTTGTCCTTCATTGATGGGTATTCACCAAATAGGTCTTTTATCTTTTGACAGAAGGAAAAACTGGGAACATTCAGACCAGTTATCTCTGCATAGCTGAGCTGTACAGATTTAATCATCTCCCATAATTTGAGCAGAACAACTTCTACCAAGGACACAAATGGAGTGGACCACAGCATTGTGCTTATTAAAGAGCCTGACTTGGCTTTCATTAGGATTAGTGGGAGATTGTCAGACACCTAAATAATTTAGGAGTACAAGTCATTAAGGATAAGAAATGACCTTCTGGCAAAACAGAGGAATCTCTGAAAAATCCCACTGAAGATTACTAAGTCTAATGTCCCACAGGCAAAGGTGGGGCAGCTCTGTTGTGTCCCAAGAAGTACATCTTTTTTAAAACTGTACATTCCTAAAGGCTATTCAGTTGTGCTGTTGAGTCACTTCTCCTTGACTGCCTCAATGAAGTTTGTTGTTTGTTTGTTTGTTTTTTTAACAAACCATATGCTTTCATAATTATGCATTGCTCCATAAACACAATGACATGCACATAAATGCTGGGAATGCCCACAAATGCTTTAATTGGTCAGGAGGTGTTTTCTGACATATGAACATGTGGCAGTGTTGAAAAGAGTGCTCCCTAACCATCCCATCAACCACTGGGAGTCATGGAATGATGGACATATTTTGCTCTGACTTTCCAGATTACAGAGGGAAGAACAAGGGCACTGAAGAAGAGATGCCAGGCCCACGATCTTCATCCTCTTCTCTTTCAGGGCTCCTAATTTAGATGCAACAAGGCACTGTCCTTTTGCTGTGAGTGATGGGGTTTCAGGCAGAATAGCTGGGAAAGGAAATTTTCTCGCTGTAGGGAACTGAGTGTCTCATACAGCTAATGGATTTTCTCTGTATTATTGGGTGCTGCTCTGACCCCCACTGCTGTCTATACAGGGAAAGTTCCAGCAAGGATCAATCAGCTGCTTAGGTAAGCATAAAAGGAAATGTTAGTGTGGGCTCAGGGATGTGGAAGAAAATAACCTGAGAAAATAAATGTTGCAAGGGAAGCAATTCTACCTGCTGCTAAAATAACCATGGTAATAGAGAGGAGTCTTGCTTCATTCAGGGATGCCCAAGTTTCTTCTGGGGGAGCTGATATTTCCAGGTACCTCACAGCAGTGATAAGAGATGGAAGAAGTAATCTGTGCCTAGTAGAATTATATCCTTCCTGCTTGTTTTACCAAGGCATAAATCTCTTCCCTATTCTCTGGGTAAGTCCTCATCAAAGAAGGGAGCTCTTTAATTCAACAGCAACATTCATTTACTCTCCATGTCCATCTGCCTAATGCAGCAGGAAGCAGAGTAGCCAGCAGCTGCAGCCTGTAGGTCCCTGATCCAGTGGCAGTCCCAAGTCACGGCGAGCTTTCCATGTCAGCAGTTCCCTCTTCACATCAGAGATTTGGGCTGCTGCCTGTTCTAAATGTGATTATTGTCTTTCGTCTGAGCTACCTCCCTGCATTAAGCTGAAAGGCTCCTCATCCACCAGGGATGGACAGCAGCAAATGGAGCCCAGTCCGGTATCTCTACAAAGCACTGCAAGAACCGGGAAAACTGTGAGTCACATTCCCCCTCGATCCCTCAACCCTCTCCCCTTCTCTCTGTCCTGTTCTCCAGCACTTCCACCCTCTTCATCAAATGCTGCCTACAATGACATGACATCTCCAATGGCAAATCATTCTCCTAAGAGAAGATATGTTTTATATACTCCTTGATGATGTCCAGTGTCTCTGGCAGCAACAGTTTCTCTCCTCAGCCTGTCCTCTCGAGCCTAGAGAGAGCACTTACAGCTTCTTCATGTTGACCTCTCTGTCCCCATAGCCACGAATCTGGAGGGTGATGCATTCTCTAGAGATTTGGTTCAGTCCAGTCAACACCAAAGACACAAAAAAAATTCCTGTGCTGGAGTACTGCTAGGGAAGAAATCTCTTGTGGTGAAGTAGTTATGTATGCAAATTTTGGAAAGTTTGCAAGCTGGACTCCACCATCCTAACAGCACCAGAGGGGCCAGTGCACTTTTTTTTTTTTTTGCTGGATCAGCCAGTTTATAAACTCAGTGGAAGCCAAAACTTATTAAGAATCAGAGTCCTTTATAAATAAGTAATGCCAAAGAGAAAAGGCTAGATTTTCAACCAATAAAGCTGTATTGACCTTCTTCAGTTTTCAGGGAGCTGGTTTGCACAGCCAGGGGTTGCCTGCCCCTGCGTGAGGTGGAGGGGCAGCAAAGCATCCTCACCCCACAGCCAGAGTTCTGCATCTGCAATCTGGGATTCAGCTGGGATTCGTGTGTCCTTTTCTGCATGAATATCTGGAAAAATCCCTGAAAATCCTTGTTTGTTAAAAGGTAAATAAATGTAAGATTTATGAAGCTTCCATTACAGAGCACTTTATAACAGTAAAGGAGACTGAGGTGTCTTGAGACACTGTTTATTACCCACCACCGTTGGCTTTTAGGAACAAGTTAGTTGGAATGGAGGAAAAGGAGCTGATGCTGCCCAGAGGCAAGGACCTCCTGGATTTCCTCCAACCCTACTTTCTGCGATTAACTGCTGATGGTAGCCAGTGCCCATATTAATGGCCATCTTCATGAAAGCTATCTACCTGGTCATGAAAGGGACAAGCAGAGGGGAAAGGCGAGGAAAGAAAAGTTGTGCTTAGTGTCTTTTTTTGTCCTCCTCTGCAAGGGTGGGCACAGAAGAGTTTGCCAGGAAGAGTCCTGTCAGGTATGTCCTTGGCAGGTAGGAGTGTGAACATAGGAAAGGATAATCCCCAACCTAAAGAGGGGACTACAATCTTAGGTACACGGGGTGTCCTTCTTGAGATGCTTCTCTGCCCCCACTGTCTGACACAGTTACCTTCCTCCAAATGTAGCCAGTGTAGCTTGCTGTCCTGCTTGAAAGGCTCAGTGAGGGAGGTGCAGTTCTGAGGGAGTTAAAACCACCACATGACTCAGGTTTCTGTTCCAGACTGCTTTGGTTCTGCCTGTCCAGGAGCACTGTCGGTGAACTGCAGCAATGGGAGCTGACCACATTCCCTGACAAGAAACTGTTCTTCCACCTGGAGCAAAGGTGGCATCTGAATACAGCACGTAAAGCGCAGGAAGTTCAGGTCCTAGAAGCAGGGCCCCATCCTCCATTTTTGAGTACAGGGCAATTGTCATGTATGAAGTGTGGAAAAACCACTAGTTGCCTGAACTACAGCCAAAGCACTTCTTTTTTTCTTTCAGCACCTGGACCTAACTGGAATGTTAAATTATATTGCTGCCTAGGAGTTTTTTTCAACTTATCTGAAAGATTCCAATAAAATATAGATAAGCAAATCCTCCTCTCCCTCCAAGCTTTTCTTTTTTGCAGTGTTTCCAAGTTTCAGTACATACCTTCCTCATACAACTATATTAAACACTTCAGTTACCCCCAGGGTGAAATCCACTCCTCTTTTATAAATACTTATAGATTGTTTGTGCAATTTGGTCCAAAGACTTAATGCAGTGAGTCAGGTTTTGTTTCCTGTCCTCTTCCCCAGTGATGCACTGATCATTCTTTTCAAAAATTTATTTCTTGCTTCAAATAAAACAAAATTACATGGGAAATAAGCTGTCCATAATTGATTTGATACGAATACTTGATAGTTCTGAGACTCAGTGGTTTGAGTAGATTACAGTCTTTCCCAATACCCGCACAGAAACCAGTTTTTTTCTTCAGAACTGTAATAAACTATATTTTAAAGGGGATTCTTTTTTGTTAAGCTTAGTTAAACTTCAGGACATTGATATGTGTATTTCCCACATATCTGTTAACTGCCTCTAACAAGCTGGCGTTTGTTCTCGAGGCTGATAAGAAAGGGGGGAGGGAAGTCTGGCACTGTAATCAAACTAGACCAGCTGGGGACACTGAGAAGCCTCCTCTAAACAAGAAGTCAAAGTGATTTATATAGACGATAAGACTGGAAGGGGAGGAAAAATACCTACTAAAGGCGCATGCTCCAAGCCGGGTTCATCTTGCGGACATGGAGGAAGACTAAAAATCTTCATCACAGAGACCCCGGCCCACAAAGAAACCCCCAGACCACGGACGCCGGTAACACAGCCCAGGAACATGCATGGGGAAAACTTTGCAACTGAGCATGTGCAAAAAGCACATGCCCCGGACTATGTATGGATAAGAACCTATGTACTGAGCATGTCTGGACGGTGAACCGGAGGGTTCAAAAGGGGAAGTTTGAGAGCTTGAGGCGGGGCGGCGGCGGCGAGCTGTGATAGAACTTTCTTTTGTTCTAAACAGCACCCCCCCTCCCGGCGCGCCGATTGTTTATCTACCGCTTACTAATAAATTTGCTTGCTATTGTAAATTGGCTCCTTCAATTTCTTTAAGGCATTGCTGGTAACCTATAACAAGAACTGCCCCTCTTGAGAGCCTTTACTCCTAAAATTGTGGCAAATGGACACAAAACTTTCATAATGTAACTTAGTAGAGTGGATTTTTTCCATCTTTTTTTTCATCCAGTCTGTCTTTCAAGACTTTAATTTCTTATTAAATGGGTATGAATTTAATGAGACTGAAATGTTTTACTAAGGAGAATGAGTTATGAGGAAGACCAAGCTCTTCCCTCCAAGCAATTGTAAATCTGAAATTAAGAGGCTCCAATTTAGGAAGCATGGAGAAAGAAAAAACAGCCCTTTATTAAAGGATATATGTGTATTGGCAGAACAACAAAAGAATACCAAAACAACTAAATAATAATTCTGCAGACTAAGTTCCCCACAAAAAAAAAAACCCAGTTCAGTACTTTCCGCCTTTTGGTGCAATTCTAACCACGATCGGGGGGCGCTGTTGGATCACTGGAGGAGTAGAGCCTGCTGTTGCTCCGTGTTGGTCGGCAGGGGGCGCTGTTGGGCTCTGGCCGTCACTGCCCAGGGGCCTTGGTGTGTGGAGAAGCCGAAATGGAGATCTCCCCCGTCATCGAGAAGGGGAAGGGGGGGGAAGGGAAAAAAGGGGATCTTCGTACAGACTCACACTGACACCAGCTGGCTCCGACCAGGACTCCCCCAAAGGTTCCTTCACAGAAGGGCCAAGCCTTTCCGATGAAATCTGAACAAATCCGGGCTGGGGGCAGGACAGGGCGCAGGAGAACGGAGGTGACACCGGAATCAGAAGTAGTCAGATGACTCCGCCGAAAAACGAAACGAACCACCGAATTCCTCCACACACATCCCCTCCCTGAGTCAGGGCAAAAGTGGAGTGTCTGCCATTTCCCAAGGAGAGAAAAAAAACCCTCCCCTCCCCCCCAGTGTTCTGATGGCCAATTAGCCTGGATGCAGGCTGCGGCCAGTTTTGTGTGTGTCAATCATCCTAGGCAAACCACCCTCCCCCTCCCTCGTTCAACAGCTTTCAGTTACAGTGATGCAAGGGAAAGAAAAAAATTCCCAACCCCCTTTTTTTTTCTTCTTTTTTTTTTTTTCAGAACAAGTAAACCTATGGCAAATGATTTGGGGCTTTTGTCAAGACCTACTTTCTGAAGAAATGTTCATTTGCTCTGTTCTGTTGAAGGGGTTTGTTGTTAGTCGGTGGGGGAAGAACTACATTAATTAGGACTACAAAATATTTTTTAGCAATGGTTTCCCATTAGAAATGATATGACAAGGGAGTCTGACTTATGAAGGAAATGAAATGTATTCTCCCAAGTAAAACTCCCATGTGACACTCTGGCAGTTTTACAAGTATTAACAATGTTTTACAATACAAATACAATGTATTTCCATATCCTCCCACAAAAATCAAATAAAGCTTTTAATTTCACGAACACTCTCCGTTTTTTAACAATTTTCATTATGACAGTGTCCAATTAAAAAAAAAAAACAAACCAAAAAAACAAAACAAAAAAAACAAAACAAACAAACAAAAAAACCAAACAAACAAAAAAAACCAACAAAAAAACCAAAACAAACCAAAACAAAACCCAAACCACTTTCTGTGGGCAAGACGAACAAGAAATTTTTGAGCAGTCTCAGAACAACACAGCTGACATGCAAGAAAGTCATGTGAAAAACTCCTGTGATGGGCAGGAATTATTGTCAGTTCCATGGACCTCCAGGTAGGTGGTCACCACTGTCTTGCTGTTTAAATCAACAGAGAAATTATATCTCTCTGGGACAAGGTGGTTCCCTGTGACCCTATAAATTTTTGAACTTACAACGATCTATTAAACAGGCTAGCATTTTACAATACACATATTTTACAATATGTGTACTGTAAAAGAACAAAATTTGGATATACATATAACAATCATGAAATTAACTCTTTTGCTGGGTATTTACTTCAAAATTTATAGACACAATTAGCTACTGTGCATATTACTTCTGGAGTGGCTGGTAGTTGTTGTGAAGCTACAAGAGACATTTTGTGCTCTGAAGACCTTTCAGGCAAACTGTGCATTGAACTCTGAATATTGTATGAAGTGTCATCATTATTTAAAGATGAAAAACCTCAATACAGGGAGATAAAACAACGTGACCAAGAGCACGTCAAAGTGACCCTAGCCCAGACACAAACTCCTATTTGCTGTAATCAGGAGTTGAGTATCATCAAGACTTGTGATGTGTGGCAGGTCAGATTCAATTATTGGAAATGGCTCCTTGGGTGTTTCACTATGTTGGAAAACTCAGCAATGCCCAGCAAGACCCCATTCCTCTCTCCGGATGGTCCAGAGGCAGTGTCCCCAGGGGATCTGGGGATGGGGGATTGGATTCTTCATCCGTGGCTCAGGCTTCCAGCCCCTTTGCAGGAGGAAGGAGCCTAGTCTGAGGCAGAGCTCTGGCCCCAGGCACTGCTATTGTTCTCAGACAAGTTGTTCTCCTGCATCTCCTGTAGGAGCTGCTGCCTGTTCTGCACTAGCAAGGACCAACAATACCACTTCTCAAAGGTGCTTGCTCACAAGCCACAACACAACACTACTCAAAAGGTAGTAAGACCACATCCTCTGAGGATGAAGCCTCTGCTATGGGGAATTCTGGTTATCCTGGGGTCGGTAAGACAACCTCGTAAAACACAGGGGTTTCACATGGTGGGGATTTCACTGAGGGCTTAGTTCACTCCTCTCCTTTCCTGTCTCTCAGGTTCCCGTTTACTTGGCCACTTTTGTAATAAGTATTGGGTTTATTGTTGAGCTTTCAACAGTGTCTTGGTTTTTCAATCTCGGCATACTTTGCAACTCACCCTGATAGATACCCAGTCCTCCACAGCACAGAGGATTTATCTTCATAACTCCTAAAACATGCACTGTAGAACTCAAGATAAAATATGCTGTCTGAGAAACCTGAACAGATCCAAGTCTATGGAACCTGATGAGATGCATCCAAGAGTCCTGAGGAAATTGGTTGATGTAGTTGCCAAGCCACTCTCCATGATGTTTAAAAAGTCTCGGCAGTCACGTGAAGTCCCTGGTGACTGGAAAAAGGGAAACACTGCACCCAGTTTTAATAAAGGGTAGAAAGGGGGACCCTGGGAACTCTGACCTGTCAGCCTCACCTCTGTGCCTGGGAAGATCATGGAACAGATTCTCCTAGAAGCAATGCTAAGGCCCATGGAGGACAGGAAGGTGATTTGAGACAGCCAGCATGGCTGTACCAAAGGCAAGTCCTGCCTGACTGACCCAGTGGCCTTCTATGATGGTGTGAGAGCTCAAGTTGCACATGGCCAAGCTATGTGAGCTCGCAGTCCAGAAAGTCAACCATATCCTGGGCTGCATCTAGCAGTGGCCAGCAGGTCTAGGGAGGTGATTTTGCCCCTTGTTCTCTAATACATTGTTTGACTGTATTTTTCTCCAGACATCAAAATTATCTGGGACTAGAGCACTTGTCCTTGGAGGAGACACTGAAGGAGCTGAGTTTGTTCAACCTGGTGAAGACACGGCTTAAGGGTACTAAGAGCCACCCCCACTACCTGCTAAGGAGGCTATCAAGGAGACAGAGCCCCACTTCATGCTGGTCCATTGGAACAACAGGAATAAGTTGAAATTATAGATTCTAGATGGATATAAGGAAAAGTACTTTATTATAAAGATAGTCAAGCACTGGAATGGGTTGTCCAGAGAGCTGGTCAAATTTCAGTTGATGGAGAACTTCAAGTTTCAACAGGACAAAGTCCAAAGCACCCTGGTTTGAATTCACTGTTGATCCATTCTGGACTACAGACCTCCAGAGGCTTCTACCAGTCTAAATGTGTGACATGATAACTTCAGTGCTCTTCTGTTTTTTCCGTGTTTTGTGTGTGTGTGTGCCTGTGCCTGTGTGTGTGTCTGTGTTCTTCTCTCTGTCTATGGCTAGGTTCCTAGAAGGTGATCATTATAGGTCAAGAGCTGGGCCAACGGATCTGTGAAGAAGGAAAAACAAGAAATATTTCTTTATTGTTTATTTGTTGTTTGTTTATTTCAGCTGCAGCTGAAACCACATTGGAACACACTTCTCCTCTCTTTGTAGTAAAAAGGCTGCATCAGGTACACAAACTCATGAGTTGGTGAGCAAGTTGCTGTCATATAGATTTGTACTTTTGGTACTCACATTCTCCAATTACCTGCTGCAAGGGGCCACAGTGCTGTTTAAAAAAGATATCACTCCGAAGTCAAGCACAAAGAATACCAATTTTGAAGTGTTGAGAGACTTTGTGTTGAATTACAGTGTAAATCCAGATAGGAACACTCCTGAGAGTGCTTACTTCCCCCTAATAAAGTAATTATGGTTGTGATTGATGAGTTGATGAATTCTGCTCATAAAACTAAAACAGCTTTTGCTAAGTATGTGCATCTCAGGCATCTCATCATCCTAGGTGCTGTCCAGAGTGTTATGACGTGCAGCAAAGGCAAGCTGTACACCACTGCTCAGCCAAAGTGCTTGACTTGCATGAAGCCAGAAAAACAGAAAAGAGGGAAAATAATGCTTATTCTTCTGGACCAGAGGGAAGAGGCAGAAAAAAGGGTCCATTAAAGATGGGTCTGTCAAGAGGGGGTGGTCCCAGAGAAGCTTAGAGTGGGTTTGATTGAGGGTGCCACATTAAAGCATGCCCATGTATTTTCAGGTGAGGGAGCTTTGCCACTCTTCATCCCAGGAAGTGTGTCCAGGGGCACTACTTAACCAAGCTCTGCAAGGACAAGGACATGCCAAAGAGGTGGAGAAGTTGCTCACACCAAGCCCCTCTCCACCACAGCATGGAAGTCCTGACACACTCACAGTGGCAAAACACCCCTAGAGTCATGCTTCCCAGTGCTCATCATGCCTCACAGGCAGGGAGGGCACAGAAGAAGACTCCCAAGACTGGCAATGTCATAGAGCACATAATGGTTTTAAACTGAAGCAGAGTCAACTTATATTAGAAAGAATTAAGTTTTTTATGTTGAGGATGGTGAAACACTGGAACAGGTAGAGGTTGTAGGTGCCCCATCCCTGAAAACATTCCAGATCAGGCTGGACAGGGCTCTGAGCAACCTGGTCTCATTGAAGATGTCCCTGCTCATTGCAGGGGTGTTGGGCTACATGGTCTTTAAAAGTCCTTTCCAACCCAAACAGTTCCATGATTCTAAAATGAAGTCACATGCTGGGAACACTTACCTTGATAAAAATCGTCTCTCTTTGCAGCAAGAGTAAAATAGCACTAGGAAGGCATCTCCATCACAAATTATCTGCATATATCTTCAGCGACACATCCTTTGGTAGTTGGCTGCTTCAGCACAGTCTGCTGTAAACATCCTCCACGTGCGCAGCTCAGGGTTTGGCTTCTGCTCTCTGATCAGTACAATTTCCCAGGCAAGCACAGCAAGCACACACTGTGAATCCTGAAATCAAACAGATCACTTGTAACTGGCTTTCTGAGGAATAGTCATGCTTAAATTGGCTTTTTTGTGAGTATTCAGCTCAAGGTGCTGGCAGCTTTTGCAGGAAATGAGCAAAAAATGACTCCTGATACATTCAAATGAAATTCAGCTTTGGGATACTTGCAGGAAGAAAGCAGAGACAGCTGAGCCACTCAGGAGCACCATGGCACACTTGAATCCAGCCCCTGCAGACCGGTGTTGAAGGGAACTACAGCTCCCTGAAGGGCATCAGAGGTAGGACAAAGCAGAACTACGTTAACTGCAGCTATGGGAATAACTATAATGGCAGAGATCAGTGATGTTGATCCCCACCCACAGGCAACAAGAACACCACTAACTGATGGGGAAAATAACCATCTTACATCTGCAGCTCCTGGTTTTGGTGTTACACACACGTTAGACAGCATGAAGATGGGTAATGTCATGTACATGAAAACAAGAACCTGTCAGGGATATGTTGTGCAGCCAGCTGTGGGAGGTGAGGCTATGATTCAAAACCCTGGATAGCTCAGGCAATAAAATACACAGGCTTTTTTTTCTTTTTAATCTGAAGATCCATATCTAATCTTAAATGGAAAAAAGACTTTTTTTATCTTCACAGAGGATGGCTGCGCAGCAAAGGGGCTATGGCAAGAATGAGTTTGAGGATAAAAACCAGAAAGATGACCTGCATTACTTACAACTTTTTTATCTGCACCCATGCTTCCCCTATTTCTCCACCCTTGGGGCTTTCCTGATGAGCTCTGCAGGAGCAAAAGCTTGGGTTTGAGTTTTATTGTTACTACCCTATTCTGCCGTGTGGAGGAGATCAAAATGTACATCTCTGGCTTGGCTTTTGGACTTCCCCTTATGGCAAACTCAAGAGAAGCCTCATTGTTCCCTACTTACAGTGCTGCAGAAGGGATGCACCTTGGAGGCACCTGTAAAAGTGAGTGGGGCAAAAAGCTGAAGCAGCACCCAGTTAGAAACATTGTACAGGGACAGAAACCACAGGGCTGGACACGGATACATGAGGGATGAGACATTAGCAAGCAATGGCAGAGGAGCAAGGAAAGGTGCAGAAGCGTGGTACAGTCACTCAACTGTGGGAGGAGAGCCAGAAGCAGCTCAGGGCTGCATGATAAGCTGCAAGAGCAGAACAACCCATGCCTTCATTTGGCTGTGGAAGGTCCCCACACACATGCACATCCATGACCTTCTGTTGGGAGGCTGGATGATACAATTTGCAGTGGAAAATATAATTCATTAGATGCAGGAAGGAAAAAGTACACATAATAAATTTGATGGAATGTGGGTTTGAAGGTGCTGACATGAATCACAAATTGCATTAAATTTTTTCAGTAGATATGTGTAACTCAGAGTAGTTCAGATGTTTCATTTCACCTTTTCTTTATGAATATGTATCCATTCTTGTTTTTGAACATATTTATTTCATATTTTAAAGAATAATAGAAAGAATTTAATGATTTGAAGGTTATATGAACTATTTTATAATAAACCAGGTGTTGCAAAAAGAGAGAAGCAGGATTTTCTTTCCTTATGGCTGTTAATTTTAGATGTGAACATTGGCACTTTTTCAAACCCAGATATTGTACATCTAGGGATACCCTCAGATGACTGCTGCAGGACACTCTAGGCCAAACTGAGTCAAGTTAGTAGCCTATGTTCAAACGAAGAAAGGTTGTTATTAACAAGAGAAATCTGAGGGGTCCAAGTTACAGTGAGCACTTGAATAAGAGCACTGCTGAAGGAAATAGGTCTGTGTCTCTTCTAAACCATGTGCCCTCATGAACCAGTTGCAAAGTTGAAGTGAATTGTTTTCTACCAGAAAGGAAGAACATCCAGCAGTTAAGTCCTCTTTAAACACCACAGTAAGAGCAGAAAACCATCCCTCAGGAGATCAGTGACAGACCTTTCCCAGGGACACCCAAGAAGCCAAAAGTGTTCCTCAAAACATAAAGCACTTATTTATTCTCAGCAGTGACCTCAGCGTACCAGGTTCCCCACGGCAACATGGACCATAGCCATGAAGGACTTGGTTTGTGCCAGTAAGCACTGGTGCATGGAGCTTGCAGAGACAGAGTAGCAATCCCTCAGAAGGATTAATGTTGCATGACAGCCAGAGGCAGAACAAAATATCATTCTCTGTTCATCAATATGGGTCTACTTTCTATGAGCTAATGCTGGTTCAGGTAATAATTGAAGGAAGTGGGAAGGACAGCAAAGCCTTCCTGCCCCTTCCTCCCCTTTAAGTAAAAATGTTTATGAATTATGGGACGTCTGTTTGTAACAAAAATGGCACTCTAGGCTTGTGATCATCTCAATAAAACTTTCATTTTAAAATCTAATTAAAGGAAAGTTTTATGATTGCTAATAATTTATTTGCAATTAAAATAACAAAGATTTTTTCATTTCAGTGTCTCACGTCAGAACAAAAAGCAATTGCAAACCATCTGACTTCTGCTTGAAATCCTTGGAAATAACGCCCCAAAGGCCTGAAAGGAACAATGCTTTCAAACCCATCTCAGCTGATACCCTGACTACATTCTGCACTGGGGGGGAATTGAGAACACCATCATTGAAAGGCTGAATGTTTTTATTAAATAACATGAAATCAATACTGCACCATGAAAATTCTGCCTCCAAGAAGACTTTTGTCAGGTCCAACCTACAGCTGACTGGGAGTTCACTCCTCAAACACACCTGCATATCTACTGTGGTATTTCCACATCACCTACAGAGACAATCTTCCCACTGAGAGATACAAGGAAGTACACAGAACCAGTGAATTTTCCCTTCGCTACGCTGTCAGTGCTCCTGCCCTCTGCTACAGCTCCCTCCTCTGGGATGTGGGTGACTCAGTGTCAGTTCCACACTTCCACATACCATTATTCAACTTCCCTCCTGAACAACATGAGAGATACATCTATCCCGCTGGAGCTGCTCAGGGGCGACACAGAGACAAAAAGGAGCAGAGAGGGAAAATCAAGAGGTGTGAAGGTTGTGAATTCCTGATGAGTTGTGTTTTCCAGGAGTCCAGATTGAAAAGTAATTTCTCCCCATAACCTAAAAGCAGAGTTGTGCTAAGTAGGATGTGTTTAGGAGGAAAAGCCAATGTCAGAGAGCTTGAACTACACTGTTATTTTTCAACAACTTCATTTGATAGTCTCCAGAATCAATCAGAAAAAACATATCAACTCCAGATCTCCTCTGCACAAACCTCTTTAAGATTTCTGCCAACTGTCCGCATGCCCGTCCCATCAAGGAGAAGCAGAAAAATGTCTAAGTAAAGAGATCAAGCAATCCAATTCCCTAAACATTCAACTTCTCTGATTAAACTCTCAAGGCTGAGGCTCTGAGGGTTTATTTATTCTGGGGTGAAGGAGCCAATTAAACATCCAATCCCAGCAGCCTGTTGGGGAGATGTCACTCCCACTTGGTCTTGGTTGCAACAAAAGTAATGAAAGGCCTCTGAAAAACAAGGCAGAAAATAATGGTCAGATGGGGAGGAAACAAGGAGGATGCAGGTAGGAAATGGCATGCTGGCAGCAGCCTGTCCTCCCTACCTGTCTGCACAGGGCTGCAAAAAATGGGGGTAGAGTAATCCGGCTCTGCTGTAAGGGGATTGCCAGCCCCCTCAAGGAGTGGGAGGTGTGGCAGGAGATGCCGTGCTTAACTTGCCCTGATTTTCACTCCTGCTTTCACCACCAAAATAGCCAGGCTTGTGGCATTTGCTGCCACTGCCTCTCTCACTTTGTTAGGTTGCAGCCTTAAATCCCGAACCCCCATCTCCCAGTGCCCTTGAGGCTCGGCTGTGCAGCAGAGAGCAGATCTGCATCGCTGGCCAAGGACTTGCAACACCTGAGAGACATCCACCCTGGTATTACCCTCACACTCGCATGTGGCTCTGCCCCAAAATACTTGCATGGATGTGTTTTGTGTACATCTGTGGGTGCCAAGAGGATGGAACCAGGCTCTTCTCGGCGATGCTGAGGAATCAGGTGAGAGGCAATAGGCAGAAACTGGAACTCAGGAAGTTCCATGTGAAGATGAGGAAGAACTTCATTACTGTGCAGGTGACCAAGCACTGGAACAGACTACCCAGAGAGGTTGTGGGATCTCCCTCACTGAAATATTCAAGAACTGTCTGGACAATTGCACACAACTGCACACAATCATGTGCAGTTGTTAAAGGATGACCCTGCCTGAGCAAGGAGGTTGGACCAAATGACCCACTGTGACCCCTTCCAACCTGACCCATTCTGTGATTCCCTGTCTCCCCTTCTGAGATATGCCTGGGCCCCAGCAGCTCTGGCCAGTCTACCACAGATCTCCGTGTGTGCCACATCCCTTACGGTGCTGCTGAACTTACATGATCCAAATGATCTGCATGCACAGCAAAACCAGTGTGGCAAAGCCTTGCTTTCCTGTCCTCATAGCCTCTTCAACAGCATCTTCTGAGTGGAGGGACCTCCCCACCATACTATCACCCAAGCCAGATCAGAATCAATCCTCGCTGGCTCTCATTGGTCCCTCACTATTCAAACCTCCTCAGAGTAAGTTTCCAAAAGCACAAAGGAGGTAATGAATCTGGGCAATGAATTGGGCACTCTCATGTGCACAGAAGATGCTGGTAATTTGTTGAGTGGAAAATAAATAAAACAAAACTGCAATTAAAAAAATACATTCTTACATCTGTTTATGGAAAATCCCTGCTCCAGGGATCCTGCTTCAGTTCCCATAGTGTTTTCAATTCAGAGGTCCTGACTCCTCTACCATGATGGTATGGAGAAATTGAACAAGAAAAATCTAAACCACAACAAACACTACCTAACAAAACTAATCCTAAAATTTCAACTCTACAGGTGTGTTTTTGTTTCAAGGAAACCTAATGTCACTATGTTTCAATGTTTCTTTCAAGAACTTCACACATAAATATAGCATTTTGTACACTACCATGGAAGTTCATAGGTAGAAAGACACCGATGCTGTATAGCACAATTAAATTTTCCAAGTATTAAAGTAACCCATATGTTATATTAGGATTATTATTTTGAGTACAGGACAAGTACCTCATTATCACAGAATCACAGAATGGTTTGGGTTGGAGGGGACTTTAAAAGGCCATGTAGTCCAAACTCCTACAGTGAGCAGAGACATTTCCAACTAGGCCAGGTTACTCAGAGCCCCATCCAGCCTGTCTTCGAATTATTATCACACACCAGGGAAACTGAGGCACAGAAAGATGAAGGAACTTGCCCCAGATCACCCAAAAGGCCAGTAGCAGAGCCAGAAAATGAAACTAAGTCCCTTAAGATCCAACCCTGGTTTCTGTTTCTGGGACGCATTGTTCCCCGGGAAGCAGCTTGGCTCCCTGTTGCCTCCACAAAGGCTCTTTGCCAAACTGAGAAAACCCACATGACAACAGGATGTAGACCTAAGCACCAACAAGTGACCTCATGAAACCTGCAGTGGGCCCGACTGCAGCAGATGGAGATTCCACCTGCAGCAGATTCATGGACCTGCATTTTTGTCTTCTGGGTGAATGAGAAATAGTTGGACATTGGTGTCCAGAATTTCATCCTGAAGGCCACAAACTCTGAACACCCACTAGGACTCTGATGGTGTAGAAGAACACGGCAGCCACACAACAGCTGAAGCCTGTAACAGAAAAACCACAGCACCAACTATCACATCTCTGAAACGTGGCATTCACAAGTAAAGTCATAGATGGATGCAGGCTGCCAGACTTCTCTGGAGTTCTCTGGTACCACCATGCTACAAGACCTGCCTGTTTGGGTTCTGAATATCTCCAAGGATGGAGATCTCCCAGGCTTTACAGGCAAGCTTGTTGCAGTGGTTAGCCAACCTCATGAAGAAATCCAGTCTCATTGCATTCCAGTCTATGCCAGATCTCTCTCATCTTCTCACCATGCAGAGCCCAGACTCATGCTCTAGTTAACCTCTTTGTAGTACTGGGAATCTGCACTTAGGTCCTCTTGTACCCCTGCTTTTTCAGGCTGAGACTCACAGGGAAAGTGCTCCAGCCTAACCACCTCTCCTGTATGCATGGCCTGGGGCACCTAGAAAACGTGCAGAAGACACAATTCTTCCTCTGCACAAAAGGGGTGAGCCAGGATTTGTCCTGCTCCATGAACACCGCTGTGCGTGCAATCAATTTTCTCCTGACCCATCCACCACCCCACTGTCCCAGTTACTCTACAGCAGCCAGATTAATGTGGAACATATTTCCCTCTAGGATCAGCAATTCATCTTTCCTTGGCAGCCCCTCAGCCCCTGCCAAAATGCTTTGTTCAAGCCTGCAGGGCTGGGACTTTAGGGAGATGTTACTTCAGCTCTAGCACAGCTCAGGAAATATGATTTTTGCAATTGCTAGTAAAAGGCCACAAGCTTTCTACTGCCTTTTCTATTGCCCTGTGCAAGGATTCAGGGCATGCTAACACAAGAGGAAATGCAATAATAATAATAATAATAATAATAATAATAATACCATTTTGTGACATTTGGGTTCCTAGGGTTTTATGAAGGACTATAAATAAATACAGTTCAGACAACATTTTGTGCATCCTTGCAGGAGTGGTGGCAGTCAGTCAGGGAGAAAAAGTGGTACTGCCACTCCTGCTCCAACCTCTGCCAAGTTTGTGTAAACATCCCCAGAACCTCCTTTTCCATCCCTGACAGCACAATGGCAGGGTCTAAACTTTAGTCTCCCATGGTGGCTGGGAGCATTCCAGTTTGAAAGAGCAAATTCTCACATAAAATACTTGAAATGTTCCTCCAAATAACATGTTCTCTTAATACAAAGATGGCTTCTGCCTTGGAAGCTACTGGTACCTATGTTTGGCTCTGCCTTGCAAGGGAAAGGCAAGAGCTTAGTAACCAGAGACCATCTGTAGGAGTAGGTACCCTTTTGGAAGAATTTGTAAAAAGAAGGTAGAACTTTTTTGCTTAAGGAAGCTTTCCTGCCTGGAATGACGCATCTTTCCCACAGGCATTTTTAGATGTTTCTCCTCCTGCATTCCAGAGAAGTTGACTCACCAGGTACAAGAGAAGGTAAGTTCTTGCAGACATGTCTGAAGGCCCCACAGTGGCGGGGACCAGGGACGATAAAGCCCTGAGAAGAACAGGTTAGGTTTTGGTGTGGTCTGAAGGTCTTACCCACTTTTTATGGTACTTTATAATAATAAAAATTTAACACACCAGCAAAACTGACCTAGAGTAACACTAAACTCATTAAAAGTAAGACATACGGTAAAAGTCAAGTTACTTCTGAGATGAACTTGAATTAGTGAATTAAGTGTTCTCTCAGATCTAAAAATCCTCCAAAAATGGCAGCTGGTAAACAAATTCAAAAAAGGACAAAAACCTCACACATGAGTGTGAAAAAACCACCACTTTTCCTCTGCTTTGGCAATGGTCTCAGAGCACAGAATTAGCTCTGACCATGTGGAGCCATTATGGTCTTAAACACAGTGGTGACCAACTCAGTTACTAAGCACAGAAACCATAAGGTTTTCTTCAATTTCACTGTTGTTTTCTCCTTAAATCGAAGAATAGAAAAAATAATCATGAGTCTGTCTGCTCTTATTGAAGCTTTCTTTCCAAACCCAGTAACTGAGGGTTGAGATGCAGCTGGTGACAACACCACTCTCAGTATAAACTTTCAGCTGTTTAGTAGCTGTTTCCCTTCCAAGGACACTTTTTTCCTTTTCTTCTAAGGAGATTTAGCCTTCCACCTTCGAAGCAGGTGTTGAAGAGAGAGGACTTTGTGCAGAGCTCTCTGGAGACTCCAAAACCGAAAACAGTTTTCTGAAAAGCCCACAGAAGGGCTTGGATGGGACATCCTGGCTCCCCCAGACACTGACCTTGTTGTAACAGTTATTAATATAATAAATCCCATACAAGTATTCAACAGAGCATGTGTGACAGAGTACTTAGAACTACAACTCCCAGGATGCTTTGCAGCACCTGGTGTAACCAGACACCATCCCTTGTAACACAGCTGTCATTGTGTCATGCTGTCAAGAGCCCTGCATCCCTTACTCAACACCTTGCCTTCACTCACATACCACCTCATTAAATTTTGTCTGACTGTTAGCAGAAAACTAGGAATTTAGCCATGCCTGACCTGGGCAGAGCCAGGACCATCCCCAGGACACTGTGCCATGCATTCCCGATTAATATTTGCACTTTTGTAATTTTTACCATTTGATACAAGACAATTTGCAGTCTTGCCTCAAACAGGGGACTTTCACCCTCACAGGGAAGAAATCAGCTCTTAATTGATGGCACAATATCCCAGGAGTAAGTAAGCAAGCAACAAGCAAATAAAAAGTGAAGCTGATTTTCTTTTCTTCTGCACATTGATTCCAATTATACCATCTATCACATCACTTGCATTGCCACAACATAACTTTTATACCACAACATAGCTTGAGTCGCCAGCCATTTAATCTCAGCCTATCTTAAAAAAAAAGGCTTGTAGATAATGAGATGCTTGCTTTATGTTGATGCAGTTTAAGGGAGCTAATTTCAATTCCAAAGAAAAGAAGATTTATGCAAGTTAATAGACTGAGGGGTCCAGGAGCCAACTAGAGTAATGCTCTTGTTTTTTTGTTTTAATAATTCAGGGGACAGTCCCAGGTATCTACATAAATCGAGTCCTCCAGACCTTATCTAATTTCTTACCGTTGGGAGGACATTTACCACTAATTTCTGAAACATGCATATGACTTTTGCTCGCTTTGCACGTGGCCCTGAAACGTATTTGGGGCAGCGTAAAGACAGTTTTCCACTTGGTGCTTGTTTGCCAGTAATAAATGCCACTGTGAACAAAAAAGGGTGGTTTCAGTGCCTGCAGAGTTAATGGTTTACCTCCCCATTGTAGGGTCTGCCTGTGTGCAGGAGCTCGAGCATTTACAAGTAGTGCAGTGGCACATGTCAACAGCTGTTCTTGGGAAAGCCATGCAAAGTCCTACAAAATAAAATAGACTGCATTTCAATTAGGCCAGAGATCTGAAGAATCACTAAATTATGATAATATCCAGTTTCTCCTTATTTTTTTATGGCATCATATTGAAAAACAGATGATTATTTCATCAACAGAAGATAATATTTTCCTATCTGATCCTGGTTTTCCTGAGGAGCTAAACATAATGAGATATCTTCAGTGTAACATTTTGAGCAGAGCTCAGGGAAGTTCATAGCCCTTCTCTACAAGCATTTATATTGGTATGTGTATAAAATTTGTAGCAGCCACAAATACAGTTTGTCAGTCCTTTTGTTAGACTGCTTCTCCAAGCACCTGCCGGGTATCAGCTTAGTGAAGCTCATGTTCATATGGTGGAGCATGTTCATATTTCAATATCCCAGTTCCCACGCTTTGCCCAGTACCACTACTTGCAAGGATGCAGCCAGAAGCTCTGCAAATATTTTCATCACATCTGGGCTATTGAGAAAACCACATTTTCTATTACATTATCATCATCATGGCTAGGCTTCGCGAACAAAGATTTGAATAGGGCTCTACCCACGCTTGCTACAAGCACGCTGATGGCTAAAAAGGCCAATGTGAGATAGACAAGTCCGGTTGCAGAAGGCACAGCAGAAAGACTCCCCAGGTGATATAGACGAGACGTGATTCTTTCTGCGTTTTCTTTTCTCCTCGAGAGTGATCCTGCGTGTGTTCTCAAAAGCAGCAGCAGCGTTATAGATGGTGTGTCTCCAGGCCTCCCGATTGGAGGCCAGGGTAGACCAATGGTGGTGATCAATATGGCCAAGGATGAGGGATTGTTTCAGGGAGTCCTTGAACCTCCTCTTCGGGGCTCCTCTCTTGCGGTAGCCAGTGGCAAGTTCCCCATAGAGCACGATTTTAGGGAGGCGGTAGTCCTGCATCCTGGAGACGTGCCCTGCCCAGCGCAGCTGTGTTCTCAGCAGCATGGCCTCAATGCTCGTGACTGCTGCCTGTTCAAGGACAGACGTGTTGGTCACATAGTCAGTCCAGTGGATGTTTAGAATTGAACAGAGGCAGCGCTGATGGAAGCGTTCTAAGAGACGCAAGTGGTGCCGATAAATGACCCATGATTCGGACCCATATAGAAGAGCAGACAGTACAACAGCTCTGTAAACGCTGATCTTTGTACTTTTCTTCAGCAAAGCAGGATGTTAGACGCTGCAGAGCTACTTCTGTGTGGGCAACGAGGGCGGCATCATCAGCGTAAAGCAGCTCACGGATAAGATAATTTAAGGTCTTAGTGTGGGCCTTCAGTCGCCTTAGGTTGAACAGGCTCCCGTCCGTACGATATCGAATGTAGACACCGTTTTCATCATCGAGGTCTGCTG
>NW_026087528.1:0-54110 GCF_022539395.1 Myiozetetes cayanensis | reverse complement strand
CCCCCCCAGGTAACAGAGGGACAGGTGACCCTCCAGGGCCACCAGCTCCAACGGGGACAGGTCCACCTGCTGATGGAGCACACCTGGGGGTCACCTGAGCCATCCCCAGCTCAGAGTGACCTCAGAGCCACCAGGACCACCCAAACCCCCCCAGGTGAGAGCGGGACAGGTGACCCTCCAGGGCCACCAGCTCGAATGGGGACAGGTCCACCTGCTGATCATTGACACCTGGGAGTCACCTGGGGGTCACCTGAGCCATCAGAGCCACCCAAACACCCCCAGGTGTCCCCAAACCCCCCCAGGTGAGAGCAGGACAGGTGACCCTCCAGGGCCACCAGCTCCAACGGGGACAGGTCCACCTGCTGATGGAGCACACCTGGGGGTCACCTGGGGGTCACCTGAGTCATCAAACCACACCTGAGAGCCACCAGGACCACCCAAACCCCCCCAGGTGCCAGCGGGACAGGTGACCCTCCAGGGCCACCAGCTCCAACGGGGACAGGTCCACCTGCTGATTATTGACACCTGGGGGTCACCTGGGGGTCACCTGAGAGACACCTGAGCCACCAGGACCCCAAAAATGTCACCCAAACCCCCCCAGGTGAGAGCGGGACAGGTGACCCTCCAGGGCCACCAGCTCGAACGGGGACAGGTCCACCTGCTGATCATTGACACCTGAGAGTCACCTGAACCATCCCCAGGTGACACCTGAGCCACCAGAACCACCCAAACCCCCCAGGTGAGAGCGGGACAGGTGACCCTCCAGGGCCACCAGCTCCAACGGGGACAGGTCCACCTGCTGATTATTGACACCTGGGGGTCACCTGAGGGTCACCTGAGCCATCAAATCACAGCCCAGAGCCACCAGGACCACCCAAACCCCCCCAGGTGAGAGTGGGACAGGTGACCCTCCAGGGCCACCAGCTCCAACGGGGACAGGTCCACCTGCTGATTATTGACACCTGGGGGTCACCTGGGGGTCACCTGAGCCATCTGAACCACCAGGACCCCAAAAATGTCACCCAAACCCCCAGGTGCCAGCGGGACAGGTGACCCTCCAGGGCCACCAGCTCCAACGGGGACAGGTCCACCTGCTGATTATTGACACCTGGGGGTCACCTGGGGGTCACCTGAGAGACACCTGAGCCATCAAATCACAGGTCAGAGCCACCAGGAGCACCCAAACCCCCCCAGGTGCCAGCGGGACAGGTGACCCTCCAGGGCCACCAGCTCCAACGGGGACAGGTCCACCTGCTGATGGAGCACACCTGGGGGTCACCTGAGAGACCCCTGAGCCATCAAATCACAGCTCAGAGTGACCTCAGAGCCACCAGGACCACCTGAACCATCCCCAGGTGCCAGGGGGACAGGTGACCCTCCAGGGCCACCAGCTCCAACGGGGACAGGTCCACCTGCTGATGGAGCACACCTGGGGGTCACCTGAGCCATCTGAACCACCTGAATGACCCCCAGAACCACCCAAACCCCCCCAGGTGAGAGCGGACAGGTGACCCTCCAGGGCCACCAGCTCCAACGGGGACAGGTCCACCTGCTGATCAGCACACCTGGGGGTCACCTGAGCCATCAAATCACAGCTCAGAGTGACCTCAGAGCCACCAGGACCACCCAAACCCCCCCAGGTGCCAGCGGGACAGGTGACCCTCCAGGGCCACCAGCTCCAACGGGGACAGGTCCACCTGCTGATTATTGACACCTGGGGGTCACCTGAACCATCCCCAGGTGACACCTGAACCACCTGGACCCCAAAAATGTCACCAGGGCCACCCCCAGGTGACCCCAGGTGGCTCCAGAGCTCCTCAGGTGACACCAAACCACCTTGAAATGCCACCAAACCCCCTGAGATGTCACCAAACCCTCTTTTGATGCCACCAAACCCCTCCTTGATGCCACCAAACCTCATCAAAACCTCTCCAGATGTCACCAAACCCTCCCTGGATGCCACCAAACCTTCTTTAAATGCCACCAAACCCTCTCCAGGTGCCACCAAACCTTCTTTTAAGGTCACCAAACCATCTCCAGGTGCCACCAAACCATCTCCAGGTGCCACCAAACCATCTCCAGGTGCCACCAAACCCCCTTTTAATGCATCCAAACCCCCTTGAGATGTCACCAAACCACTCCAGGTGCCACCAAACCCCCTTGAGATGTCACCAAATTCCCCCAAACCCCCTCCAACCACCTCCAAACCCTCTCCAGATGCCACCAAACCCTCTTTTAATGCCGCCAAACCCCCTTGAGGTGCCACCAAAGCCCCTCAAACCCCCTCCAACCATCCCCAAACCCCCTCTAGATGCCACCAAACCTTCTTTAAATGCCACCAAATCCCCTTCTGATGCCACCAAACCCCTCCAACCACCCCTAATCCCCCTCTAGATGTCACCAAACCCTGTCCAGATGCCACCAAACTCTCTCCAGGTGCCACCAAACCCCCTCCAGATGCCACCAAACCATCTCCAATCAGCCCCAAACCCCCCTAAACTTCACCAAACCCTCTCCAGATGCCATCAAAGCATCTCTTGATGTCACCAAACTCTCTCTGGATGTCACCAGACCTTCTTTTAATGTCACCAAACCCCCTTGAAATGCCACCAAACCTTCTTTAAATGCTACCAAACCCTCTCCAGGTGCCACCAAACCCCCTCCAGATGCCACCAAGCCCCCAAATCCCCTCCAAGCCACCCCAAACCCTCTCTAGATGCCACCAAACCCCCTTTCAATGCCTCCAAACCCCCTTGAGATGCCACCAAAGCCCCCCAAACCCTCTCCATCCACCCCTAAATCTCCCCAAACCCCCTCAAAGCCCCCCAAACCTCCTCCAATCTCCCCCAAACCCTCTCTAGATGCCACCAAACCTTCTTTAAATGCCACCAAACCCTCTCCAGGTGCCACCAAAGCCCCTTGAGATGCCACCAAACCTTCTTTTAAGGTCACCAAACCCTCTCCAGATGCCACCAAAACCCCCAAACCCCCTCCAAGCACCCCCAAAGCCTCTCCAGGTGCCACCAAACCTTCTTTAAATGCCACCAAACCATCTCCAGATGCCACCAAAAGCCCCCAAACCCTCCTGAGGTGCCACCAAATGTTCTTTTAATGCCTCCAAACCCCCTTGAGATGCCACCAAACTCCCCCAAATCCCCCTCAAACTTCCCCAAACCCCCCCAAAAATCCCCAAATCCCCTGCCAAGCCTGCCCTGGAAGGGGTGAGGCTCCAGGACGAGGGCGGGGGCCTCGAGGCAGAGCCCGGGGGTGACCAGGGGGGACTGGACGGGCCCAAAACTTCACCAAACACCCCCCAAACCTCCCCAAACCCTCTCCAGGTGCCACCAAACCTTCTTTAAATGTCACCAAACCCTCTCCAGGTGCCACCAAACCCTCTCTAGATGCCACCAAACCTTCTTTAAAGGTCACCAAACCCTCTCCAGGTGCCACCAAACCCCCTCCAGGTGCCACCAAAACCTCTCCAGGTGCCCCCAAACCCCCTCCAGGTGCCACCAAAACCACTCCAGGTGCCACCAAACCCCCTCCAGGTGCCACCAAACCTTCTTTAAATGTCACCAAACCCTCTCCAGGTGCCACCAAAAGCCCCCAAACCCTCCTGAGGTGCCACCAAACGTTCTTTTAAGGTCATCAAACCATCTCCAAATGCCACCAAACCCCCTTGAGATGTCACCAAACCACTCCAGGTGCCACCAAACCCCCTTGAGCTGCCACCAAAACCCCCTCAAACCCCCTCCAACCACCCCCAAACCCTCTCCTGATGCCACCAAACCCCCCCAAACCTCCTCCAATCTCCCCCAAACCCTCTCTGGATGTCATCAAACCCTCTCCAGGTGCCACCAAACCTTCTTTAAATGTCACCAAACCCTCTCCAGGTGCCACCAAACCTTCTTTTAAGGTCACCAAACCCTCTCCAGATGTCACCAAACCCCCCCAAACCCTCTTTTGATGCCACCAAACCTTCTTTAAAGGTCACCAAACCCTCTCCAGATGTCACAAAACTCTCTCCAGGTGCCACCAAACCTTCTCTTGATGCCTCCAACCCCCACCAAACCCCCTTGAGATGGCACCAAACCTTCTTTAAAGGTCACCAAACCCCCTTGAGGTGCCACCAAACCACTCCAGGTGCCACCAAACCCCCTTGAGATGCCACCAAAACCCCTCAAACCCCCTTGAGGTGCCACCAAACTCCCTCCAGGTGCCACCAAACCCTCTTGAGATGCCACCAAACCTTCTTTTAAGGTCACCAAACCCCCTTGAGGTGCCACCAAACCCCCTTGAGATGCCACCAAAACCCCTCAAACCCCCTTGAGGTGCCACCAAACCTTCTTTTAAGGTCACCAAACCCCCTTGAGATACCACCAAACTCCCCCAAATCCCCTCCAACCACCCCCAAACCCTCTCCAGCTGCCACCAAACCTTCTTTAAATGCCACCAAACCCTCTCCAGATGCCACCAAAACCCCCAACCCCTCCTGAGGTGCCACCAAACGTTCTTTTAAGGTCATCAAACCATCTCCAAATGCCACCAAACCCCCTTGAGATGTCACCAAACCACTCCAGGTGCCACCAAACCCCCTTGAAGGCTGCA
Organism: Myiozetetes cayanensis; assembly: GCF_022539395.1. Lineage (NCBI taxonomy): Eukaryota > Metazoa > Chordata > Aves > Passeriformes > Tyrannidae > Myiozetetes > Myiozetetes cayanensis. The sequence goes on along the minus strand of NW_026087528.1, from coordinate 49,502 downwards.
CCAGGCCCCCAAGCCTCCAACCACCCCCAAGCCCCTCTAGATGCCACCAAGCCCCCTTTTAATGCCTCCAAACCCCCTTTTAATGCTTCCAAACCCCCTCGAGGTGCCGCCAAACCTTCTTTTAAGGTCACCAAACCTCCCTGAGATGCCACCAAACACCCCCAAACCCTCTCCAGATGCCCCCAAAGCCCCTTGAGATGCCACCAAACCCCCCCAAATCCCCCCAGGGCCCCTGCCCTGGAAGGGGTGAGGCTCCAGGACGAGGGCGGGGGCCTCGAGGCAGAGCCCGGGGGTGACCAGGGGGGACTGGACGGGCCCAAAACTTCACCAAACCCCCCAAACCTCCCCAAACCCTCTCTGGATGTCACCAAACCTTCTTTAAATGTCACCAAACCCTCTCCAGATGTCACAAAACCCTCTCCAGGTGCCACCAAACCCTCTCTTGATGCCTCCAACCCCCACCAAACCCCCTTTAGATGGCACCAAGCCTTCTTTAAATGCCACGAAACCCTCTCTAGGTGCCACCAAACCCCCTTGAGATGCCACCAAAACCCCCCAAAGCCCCTTGAGGTGCCACCAAACCACTCCAGGTGCCACCAAACCCTCTCTGGATGCCACCAAACCCCCCCAAACCCCCCTGAGGTGCCACCAAACCTTCTTTAAAGGTCACCAAACCCCCCTGAGGTGCCACCAAACCTTCTTTTAAGGTCACCAAACCATCTCCAGGTGCCACCAAACCCCTCCAACCACCCCTAAACCCCCTCTAGATGTCACCAAACCCCCTTGAGGTGCCACCAAACCTTCTTTAAATGCCACCAAACCCTCTCCAGGTGCCACCAAACCCTCTCCAATCAGCCCCAAACCCCCCTAAACTTCACCAAACCCTCTCCAGATGCCATCAAAGCATCTCTTGATGTCACCAAACTCTCTCTGGATGTCACCAGACCTTCTTTTAATGTCACCAAACCCCCTTGAAATGCCACCAAACCTTCTTTAAATGCTACCAAACCCTCTCCAGGTGCCACCAAACCCCCTCCAGATGCCACCAAACCCCCCCAAATCCCCTCCAACCACCCCCAAACCCTCTCTAGATGCCACCAAACCCCCTTTCAATGCCTCCAAACCCCCTTGAGATGCCACCAAAGCCCCCCAAACCCTCTCCATCCACCCCTAAATCTCCCCAAACCCCCTCAAAGCCCCCCAAACCTCCTCCAATCTCCCCCAAACCCTCTCTAGATGCCACCAAACCCTCTCCAGGTGCCACCAAACCTCCTTTTCATGCCACCAAACCCTCTTTAAAGGTCAGCAAACCCTCTCCAGGTGCCACCAAACCCCCCCAAACCCCCTCGAGGTGCCACCAAACCTTCTTTTAAGGTCACCAAACCCCCTTTTGATGCCACCAAACTCCTCCAACCACCCCCAAACTCCCTTGAGATGCCACCAAACCCTCTTTTAAAGTCACCAAATCATCTCCACATGCCACCAAATCCCCTTGAGATGCCACCAAAACCCCACCAAACCCCCTCCAACCACCCCCAAACCCTCTCCAGGTGCCACCAAACCCCCCTGAGATGCCACCAAACCCCCTTGAGATGCCACCAAACCCCCTCAAACCCCCTCCAACCACCCCCAAACCCCTTCTAGATGCCTCCAAACCCCTTTATGCCACCAAGCCCCCTTTAATGCTTCCAGCCCCTCGAGTGCCACCAAACCTTCTTTTAAGGTCACCAAACCTCCCTGAGATGCCACCAAACACCCCCAAACCCTCTCCAGATGCCCCCAAAGCCCCTTGAGATGCCACCAAACCCCCAAATCTCCCAGCCCCTCACCTGGAAGGGGTGAGGCTCCAGGGCGAGGGCGGGGGCCTCGAGGCAGAGCCCGGGGGTGACCAGGGGGGACTGGACGGGCCCAAAACTTCACCAACCACCCCCCAAACCTCCCCAAACCCTCTCCAGGTGCCACCAAACCCTCTTTAAATGTCACCAAACCTTCTTTAAATGTCACCAAACCTTCTTTAAATGTCACCAAACCACCTCCAGATGCCACCAAACCCCCTTGAGATGCCACCAAACCTTCTTTAAAGGTCACCAAACCCCCTTGAGCTGCCACCAAACCCCCTCAAACCCCCTCCAACCCCACCCAAACCCTCTCCAGGTGCCACCAAACCCCCTTTTGATGTCACCAAACCCCTCCAACCACCCCTAAACCCCCTCTAGATGTCACCAAACCCTTTCCAGGTGCCACCAAACCTTCTTTAAATGTCATCAAACCCCCTCCAGTTGCCACCAAATCCCCTTGAGATGCCACCAAACCCTCTCCAGGTGCCACCAAATCACCTCCAGGTGCCACCAAAACCACTCCAGGTGCCACCAAACCCTCTCAAACCACCCCTAAACCCTCTCTAGATGTCACCAAACCCTCTCTGGACGTCACCAAAGCATCTCTGGGTGTCACCAAACCCTCTCCAGGTGCCACCAAACCTTCTTTTAATGCCTCCAAACCCTCTTGAGATGCCACCAAAGACCCCCAGACCCTCTCCAATCAGCCCCAAACCCCCTCAAACCCCCCCAAACCCCCCCAAATCCCGTGCCAGGCCTGACCTGGAAGGGGTGAGGCTCCAGGGCTCGCAGGACGAGGGCGGGGGCCTCGAGGCAGAGCCCGGGGGTGACCAGGGGGGACTGGACGGGCCGGGGCTCGAACAGGTCGGGGTGGTTGCAGACCTTGCGGAGCTGCATCAGCACGTTCAGCACGCTCAGGAAGTGACCACTGGCTAAAGTGGCCTTGGTGCTGGAAAAAAAGGGATTTAGGGGGGTTTGAGAGAGATTTGGGGGGCTTGGAGAAAATTTACAGGGATTTGAGGGGGTTTGAGGGGGATTTGGGGGGTGTTGTAGCAAATTTGGGGGGATTTGGATGGGGTTTGAGGAGGATTTGGGGGGATTAATTAGGGGTTAATTAGTTAATTGGGGATTTGAAAGGGGTTTGAGGGGATTTGGGGGGTTGAGAGGGATTTGGGGGGTTTGAGGGGATTTGGGGGTTTGGTGATGCAGCTGCATCAGCACGTTCAGCACGCTCAGGAAGTGACCACTGGCTAAAGTGGCTTTGGTGCTGCAGGAAAGGGATTTGGGGGAGTTTGAGGGGGATTTGGGGGGGTTTGAGGGGATTTGGGGGAGTTTGAGGAGGATTTGGGGGGGTTTGAGAGGGATTTGGGGGGTTTGAGGGGATTTGGGGGGTTTGAGGGGATTTGGGGAGATTTTGGGTGTCCCAGGTGGGGTTTTGGGGTCTCAGGTGAGTCCCAGGTGACCCAGGTGAGACCAGGGAGGGGTTTGAGGGGGATTTGGGGGGTTTGGGGGCATTTGAAGGGATTTGGGGGATTAATTAGGGGTTAATTAGTTAATTGGGGATTTGAGGGGATTTGAGGGGATTTGGGGGTTTAGTGATGCAGCTGCATCAGCACGTTCAGCACGCTCAGGGAAGTGACCACTGGCTAAAGTGGCCTTGGTGCTGGAAAAAAGGGATTTGGGGGAGTTTGAGGGGGATTTGGGGGCTTGGAGAAAATTTACAGGGATTTGAGGGGGATTTGGGGGGTTTGAGGGGGTTTGGGGGGTTTGAGGGGATTTGGGGGGTTTGAGGGGGATTTGGGGGTCCTGAGAAGAACTTGGGGGCTTGAGAAAATTTACAGGGATTTGAGAGAGATTTGGGGGGATTTGGGGGGTTTGAGGGGATTTGGGGGGTTTGAGGGGATTTGGGGGTTTCAGGGGATTTGGGGGGATTTGGGGGGATTTGAGGGGATTAATTAGGGGTTAATTAGTTAATTTGGGAATTTGAGGGGGTTTGAGGGGGATTTGGGGGGTTTGGTGATGCAGCTGCATCAGCACGTTCAGCACGCTCAGGAAGTGACCACTGGCCAGGGTGGCCTTGGTGCTGGAAAAAAAGGATTTTGGGGGGTTTGAGGGGATTTGGGGGGGTTTGAGGGATTTGGGGGTTTGAGGGATTTGGGGGGGTTTGAGGGGATTTGGGGGGTTTGAGGGGGATTTGGAGGAATTGAGGGGATTTGGGGGGTTGAGGGGATTTGGGGGGTTGAGGGGATTTGGGGGTTTGAGGCAGATTTGAGGGGATTTGGGGGGTTTGGGGGGTTTGAGGGGATTTGGGGGGTTTGAGGGGGATTTGGGGGGTTTGAGAGGATTTGGGGGTCCTGAGAAGAACTTGGGGGCTTGGAGAAAATTTACAGGGATTTGAGAGAGATTTGGGGGATTTGGGGGGTTTGAGGGGATTTGGAAGGGTTTGAGGGGGATTTGGGGGGTTTGAGGGGATTTGGGGAATTTGGGTGTCCCAGGTGGGGCTTTGGGGGTCTCAGGTGAGTCCCAGGTGACCCAGGTGAGACCAGGGAGGGGTTTGAGGGGATTTGAGGGGGATTTGGGGGTTTGAGGAGGATTTGGGGGATTTGGGGGGATTTGGGAGGGTTTAGGGGATTTGAGGATTTGGGGGTTTGGGGGGTTTGAGGGATTTGGGGGGGTTTGAGGGGATTTGGGGGTTTGGGGGATTTGGGGGTTTGAGGGGATTTCATTGGAATTTTAGGGTCTTTTTTGGTCTCCCCGATATTTTTTGGGTTCCTGGGTATTTTTGGGGTGCCCCCTGACCTGGCCTGGCCCATGAAGTCGTCGTAGAGGACGATTTTGGGGTGATTTGGGTGCATTTTGGGGCAACTTCGCTGCGTTTTGAGCAAATTTGAGCTAAAATTGTGCAAAATTTGGGGGATTTTTGGGGGAATTTCAGGAATTTTGGGGGGATTTGGGGGTTTTTTGGTCTCCCAAATTTTTTGGGGGTCCCCCTGACCTGGCCTGGTCCATGAAGTCGTCGTAGAGGGGAATTTTGGGTCATTTGGGTGCATTTTGGGGTAACTTGGCTGCGTTTTGAGCAAATTTGAGCTAAAATTGTGGGAATTTGGGGGATTTTTGGGGGGATTTTGGGGTTTTTTGGTCTCCCAAATTTTTTTGGGGTGCCCCCTGATCTGACCTGGCCCATGAAGTCGTCGTAGAGGGGGATTTTGGGGTGATTTGGGTGCATTTTGGGTCGATTTAGGGGCAACTTGGCTGCGTTTTGAGTAGATTTGGACTCCAAATGAGTAAAATTTTGGGGATTTTTGGGGGAATTTCAGGAATTTTGGGGGGATTTTTGGGTTTTTTTGGTCCCAGGATATTTTTGGGAATCCAGGATGTTCTGGGGTGAATCCTGTGGGATTTTGGGGGGAATCCAGAGGGATTTGGGGTGAATTCAATGCGATTTTGGGGCAACTCGGCTGCGTTTTGAGCAAATTTGGACTCCAAATGAGTAAAATTTGGGGGATTTTTGGGGGAATTTCGGGGTTTTTTGGTCTCCCAAATTTTTTGGGGGTCCCCCTGACCTGGCCTGGCCCATGAAGTCGTCGTAGAGGGGGATTTTGGGGTGATTTGGGTGCATTTTGGGGCGATTTAGGGGCAACTTGGCTGCGTTTTGAGCAGATTGGGACTCCAAATGAGCAAAATTTGGGGGATTTTTGGGGGAATTTCGGGGTTTTTTGGGTTCCAGGATATTTTTGGGATCCCAGGATGTTCTGGGGTGAATCCTGTGGGATTTTGGGGTGAATCCAGAGGGATTTGGGTGCATTTTGGGTCGATTTTGGGGCAACTTGGCTGCGTTTTGAGCAGATTTTGACCCTAGATGAGTAAAATTTGGGGGATTTTTGGGTGGATTTCGGGGTTTTTTGGGTTCCTGGGTATTTTTGGGGGTCCCCCTGACCTGGCCTGGCCCATGAAGTCATCGTAGAGGGGGATTTTGGGGTGATTTGGCTGCATTTTGGGTCGATTTAGGGGCAACTTGGCTGCGTTTTGAGCAGATTTGGACTCCAAATGAGTAAAATTTGGGGGATTTTTGTGGGAATTTTGGGGTTTTTTGGTCTCCAGGATATTTTTGGGGGTCCCCCTGACCTGACCTGGCCCATGAAGTCGTCCTAGAGGAAGATTTTGGGGTGATTTGGGTGCATTTTGGGTCGATTTAGGGGCAACTTGGCTGTGTTTTGAGCAGATTTGGACTCCAAATGAGTAAAATTTGGGGGATTTTTGGGGGGATTTGGGGGCTTTTTGGTCTCCCAAATTTTTTGGGGGTCCCTCCTGACCTGGCCTGGCCCATGAAGTCATCGTAGAGGGGGATTTTGGGGTGATTTGGGTGCATTTTGGGGCTCTTTTGGAACATTTTGAGCCCATTTGACCTAAAATCCCACAAAATTTGGGGGATTTTTGGGGGAATTTCGGGTCTTTTTGTTCTCCCCAAAATTTTTGGGAATCCAGGATGTCCTGGGGTGAATCCTGTGGGATTTTGGGGTGAATTCTGTATCACTTTGGGGTGATTTCACTGGGATTTTGGGACGATTTTGGCACATTTTGAGCCGATTTGGACTCCAAATGAGTAAAATTGGGGGATTTTAGTGGGAATTTCAGGAATTTTGGGGGGATTTGGGGGTTTTTGGGTTCCTGGGTATTTTTGGGGGTGCCCCCTGACCTGGCCTGGCCCATGAAGTCGTCGTAGAGGGGGATTTTGGGGTGATTTGGGTGCATTTTGGGGCTCTTTCGGCACATTTTGAACCCATTTGACCTAAAATCCCACAAAATTTGGGGGATTTTTGGGGGAATTTGGGGATTTTTTGGATTCCAGGATATTTTTGGGAATCCAGGATGTTCTGGGGTGAATCCTGTGGGATTTTGGGGTGAACCCAGAGGGATTTGGGGGTGATTTCAATGCGATTTTGGGGCAACTTGGCTGCGTTTTGAGCAGATTTGGACTCCAAACGAGTAAAATTTTGGGGATTTTTGGGGGAATTTCGGGGTTTTTTGGGTTCCTGGGTATTTTTGGGGGTCCCCCTGACCTGGCCTGGCCCGTGAAGTCGTCGTACAGGGGGATTTTGGGGTGATTTGGGTGCATTCTGGGTCGATTTAGGGGTAACTTGGCTGCGTTTTGAGCAGATTTGGACTCCAAATGAGCAAAATTTGGGGGATTTTTGGGGGAATTTCAGGAATTTTGGGGGGATTTTTGGGTTTTTTTGGGTCCCAGAATATTTTTGGGAATCCAGGATGTTCTGGGGTGAATCCTGGGCAATTTTGGGGTGAATTCTGTATCACTTTGGGGTGATTTCACTGGGATTTTGGGGCGATTTTGGTACATTTTGAGCCCATTTGGACTCCAAATGAGTAAAATTGGGCGGATTTTTGGGGGAATTTCAGGAATTTTGGAGGAATTTTGGGTTTTTTTGGGTTCCAGGATATTTTTGAGGTGCCCCCTGACCTGGCTTGGCCCATGAAGTCATCGTAGAGGGCGATTTTGGGGCCATTTGGGTGCATTTTGGGTCGATTTAGGGGCAACTCCGCTGCGGTTTGAGCAGATTTTGACTCCAAATGAGTAAAATTTGGGGGATTTTTGTGGGAATTTCAGGAATTTTGGGGGGATTTGGGGGTCTTTTGGGTTCCTGGGTATTTTTGGGGTGCCCCCTGACCTGGCCTGGCCCATGAAGTCGTCATAGAGGGGGATTTTGAGGTGATTTGGGTGCATTTTGGGGTTCTTTTGGCGCATTTTGAGCAGATTTGACCTAAAATCCCGCAAAATTTGAGGGATTTTTGGGGGGATTTTGGGGTTTTTTTGGTCCCAGGATATTTTTGGGAATCCAGGATGATCTGGGGTGAATCCTGTGGGATTTTGGGGTGAACCCAGAGGGATTTGGGGGTGATTTCAACGCGATTTTGGGGCAACTTGGCTGCGTTTTGAGCGGATTTGGACTCCAAATGAGTAAAATTTGGGGGATTTTTGGGGGAATTTCGAGGTTTTTTGGGTTCCTGGGTATTTCTGGGGTGCCCCCTGACCTGGCCTGGTCCATGAAGTCGTCGTAGAGGGGGATTTTGGGGTGATTTGGGTGCATTTTGGGTCGATTTAGGGGCAACTTGGCTGCGTTTTGAGCAGATTTGGACTCCAAATGAGTAAAATTTGGAGGATTTTTGTGGGAATTTCAGGAATTTTGGGGGGATTTTTGGGTTTTTTTGGGTTCCAGGATATTTTTGGGAATCCAGGATGTTCTGGGGTGAATCCTGTGGGATTTTGGGGTGAATCCAGAGGGATTTGGGTGCATTTTGGGTCGATTTTGGGGCAATTTGGCTGCGTTTCGAGCAAATTTGAGCTAAAATTGTGCAAAATTTGGGTTTTTTTTGTGGGAATTTTGGAGTTTTTTGGTTCCTGGGTATTTTTGGGGTGCCCCCTGACCTGGCCTGGCCCATGAAGTCATCGTAGAGGGGGATTTTTGGGTGATTTGGGTGCATTTTGGGGCTCTTTTGGCACACTTTGAGCCAATTTGACCTAAAATCCCACCAAATTTGGGGGATTTTTGGGGGAATTTCGGGTTTTTTTGGTCTCCCCAACATTTTTGGGAATCCAGGATGTTCTGGGGTGAATCCTGGGCAATTTTGGGGTGAATTCTGTATCACTTTGGGGTGATTTCACTGGGATTTTGGGGCGATTTTGGCACATTTTGAGCCAATTTTTGTGGGAATTTCAGGAATTTTGGGGGGATTTGGGGGTTTTTTGGGTTCCTGGGTATTTTTGGGGGTCCCCCTGACCTGACCTGGCCCATGAAGTCGTCGTAGAGGGGGATTTTGGGGTGATTTGGGTGCATTTTGAGCTACATTTAGGGGCAACTTGGCTACGTTTTGAGCAGATTTGGACTCCAAATGAGTAAAATTTTGGGGATTTTTGTGGGAATTTCAGGAATTTTGGGGGGATTTTTGGTTTTTTTTGGGTTCCAGAATATTTTTGGGAATCCAGGATGTTCTGGGGTGAATCCTGGGCAATTTTGGGGTGAATTCTGTATCACTTTGGGGTGATTTCACTGGGATTTTGGGGCGATTTTGGCACATTTTGAGCGGATTTTGACCCCAAACAAGTAAAATTTGGGGGATTTTTGTGGGAATTTCAGGAATTTTGGGGGGATTTGGGGTTTTTTGGGTTCCTGGGTATTTTTGGGGTCCCCCTGACCTGACCTGGCCCATGAAGTCGTCGTAGAGGGGGATTTTGGGGTGATTTGGGGGCATTTTGGGGCTCTTTCGGCACATTTTGAGCCCATTTGACCTAAAATCCCACAAAATTTGGGGGATTTTTGGGGGAATTTTGGGTGTTTTTTGGTCTCCCAAATTTTTTGGAGTGCCCCCTGACCTGGCCTGGCCCATGAAGTCGTCGTAGAGGGGGATTTTGGGGTGAATTCAGTGACATTTTGGGAGGATTCCAGGTGGATTTAGTGCAATTTTGTCCCCAAATGAGTAAAATTTGGGGGATTTTTGGGGATTTTGGGTTTTTTGGTATCCAGGATATTTTTGGGTGTCCCCCTGACCTGGCCTGGCCCATGAAGTCGTCGTAGAGGGGGATTTTGGGGTGATTTGGGTGCATTCTAGGGCTCTTTTGGCACATTTTGAGCAGATTTGACCTAAAATCCCACAAACTTTGGGGGATTTTTGGGGGAATTTCAGGGTTTTTGGGTTCCTGGGTATTTTTGGGAATCCAGGATGTTCTGGGGTGAATCCTGTGGGATTTTAGGGTGAACCCAGAGGGATTTGGGGGTGATTTCACTGCGATTTTGGGGCAACTTGGCTGCGTTTTGAGCAGATTTTTACCCCAAACGAGTAAAATTTGGAGGATTTTTGGGTGGATTTCGGGGTTTTTTGGTCTCCAGGATATTTTTGGGGTGCCCCCTGACCTGGCCTGGCCCATGAAGTCGTCGTAGAGGAACCTCTGGCGCTTGGAGAGGCGGCACCTGAGGACGTGCTCGTATTTTTTGGGCATTTGCTTCTCCACGTCCACCTTGAGGCGACGGAGCAGGAACGGGCGGAGCACCTGGAAATGGGACAGGTGAGGGGGGATGGGGGGCACCAGGTGAGTCCCCAACCCCCCCAGGTGTGCCCAGGTGTGTGTAAATGATTCCAGGTGTGTGTAAATGATTCCAGGTGTGTGTAAATGATTCCAGGTGTGTGTAAATGATCCCAGGTGTGTGTAAATGCCCCCAGGTGTGTGTAAATGATCCCAGGTGTGTGTAAATGATCCCAGGTGTGTGTAAATGAGTCCAGGTGTGTGTAAATGATCCCAGGTGTGTGTAAATGATCCCAGGTGTGTGTCAATGCCCCCAGGTGTGTCCCAGGTGCCCCACCTTGTGCAGCCTCTTGACCAGGCCGTCGTTGTACTCCTGGCTGCCCTCGATCCACCATCCCCAGGTGTGTGTAAATGATCCCAGGTGTGTGTAAATGATCCCAGGTGTGTGTAAATGATCCCAGGTGTGTGTAAATGATCCCAGGTGTCCCCAGGTGTGTGTCAATGCCCCCAGGTGTGTCCCAGGTAAATGCCCCACCTTGTGCAGCCTCTTGACCAGGCCGTCGTTGTACTCCTGGCTGCCCTCGATCATGCCGGTGAGGGGGTTGTGGAACCACTCCCGGAACTCCCGGTGGGATTGGAACACCCTCGGCATCAGGAAGTGCATCAGGGACCAGAGCTCCATCAGAGAGTTCTGCAGCGGCGTCCCCGTCAGCAGCAGCCGGCGCTGGCTGGGGGGGACAGGTGAGGGGACAGGTGAGGGTCACACCTGGGCACCCACAGGTAACCATCAGGTAGAACTGGGAGGCACTGGGAGGGACTGGGAGCCCCCACAGCTCCATCAGAGAGTTCTGCAGCGGCGTCCCCGTCAGCAGCAGCCGGCGCTGGCTGGGGGGGACAGGGGAGGGTCACACCTGGGCACCCACAGGTGACACCTGGGCACCCACAGGTGACACCTGGGCACCCACAGGTGATCCCAGAGCACCCACAGGTGACACCTGGGCACCCCCAGGTAACTACAGGTAACTCTCAGGTTAACTGGGAGGGACTGGGAGGGACTGGGAGGGACTGGGAGCCCCCACAGCTCCATCAGAGAGTTCTGCAGCGGCGTCCCCGTCAGCAGCAGCCGGCGCTGGCTGGGGGGGACAGGGGAGGGTCACACCTGGGCACCCACAGGTGACACCTGAGCACCCACAGGTGACACCTGAGCACCCACAGGTGACCTACAGGTAACCCTCAGGTAACCACAGGTGACACCTGAGCACCCATAGGTGACCCCTAGGCACCCACAGGTAACCACCAGGTAGTTACAGGTAACCCTCAGGTAGCCACAGGTGACCCCAGAGCACCCACAGGTGATCCCAGAGCACCCACAGGTGACACCTGGGCACCCACAGGTGACCCCAGAGCACCCACAGGTGACACCTGAGCACCCACAGGTAACCTACAGGTAGTTACAGTTTGGTACAGGTAACTTTTAGGTACCCACAGGTGACCCCTGCAGGTAGCCACAGGTAGATACAGGGGACCCCAGAGCACCCACAGGTAACCTCAGAGCACCCACAGGTGACACCTGGGCACCCACAGGTGACCCCAAAGCACCCATAGGTAACCTACAGGTAGTTACAGGTAGGTACAGGTAACTCTCAGGTAGACACAGGTGACACCTGGGCATCCATAAGTAACCTACAGGTAGTTACAGGTAGGTACAGGTAAGTCTCAGGTACCCACAGGTGACCCCAGAGCACCCACAGGTGACACCTGAGCACCCACAGGTAACCTACAGGTAGTTACAGGTACCCACAGGTAGCCACAAGTAACTCTCAGGTACCCACAGGTGACCCCAGAGCACCCCCAGGTGACCCCAGAGCACCCCCAGGTGACAGCTGGGTACCCACAGGTAACCCCAGAGCACCCACAGGTGACACCTGGGCACCCACAGGCGACACCTGAGCACCCACAGGTCACACCTGGGCACCCACAGGTGACCCCTGAACACCCACAGGTGACACCTGGGTACCCCCAGGTAGCCACAGGTAACTCTCAGGTAGCCACAGGTGACACCTGGGCACCCACAGGTGACACCTGGGCACCCACAGGTGACCCCAGAGCACCCACAGGTGACCCCAGAGCACCCACAGGTGACACCTGGGCACCCACAGGTGACCCCAGAGCACCCACAGGTGACACCTGGGCACCCACAGGTAACCTCAGAGCACCCACAGGTAACACCAGAGTACCCACAGGTGACACCTGGGTACCCACAGGTGACCCCAGAGCACCCACAGGTGACCCCAGAGCACCCACAAGTGACACTTGGGTACCCACAGGTCACACCTGAGCACCCACAGGTGATCCCAGAGCACCCACAGGTGATCCCAGAGCACCCACAAGTAACCCTCAGGTACCCACAGGTAACCACCAGGTACCCACAGGTAACCCCTGAGCACCCAAAAGCATCCAAAGGTACCCACAGGTGACCCCAGAGCACCCACAGGTCACACCTGAGCACCCACAGGTGACCCCAGAGCACCCATAGGTGACCCCAGAGCACCTACAGATTACCACCAGGTACCCACAGGTAACCTACAGGTACCCACAGGTGACACCTGGGCACGCACAGGTAACCCCAGATGTGTCCCAGTTCCCTCCCAGTCCCTCCCAGTTCCCTCCAGGTGCCCCCAGGTGTGCCCAGGTGTGCCCTTTTCCCACCTGTTGAAGTCGAGCAAGGACTGGAAGAAGTTCTGGATGTTCTGGGGCCTCCTCCAGGACCAGGAACTTCCATTTCCCTCCCAGTTCCCTCCCAGTCCCCCCAGTTCCCTCCCAGTCCCTCCAGGTGCTCTCAGGTGCCCCCAGGTGTGCCCAGGTGTGCCCCCTTTACCTGTTGAAGTCGAGTAGGGACTTGAAGAAGTTCTGGATGTTCTGGGGCCTCCTCCAGAACCAGCAACTTCCATTTCCCTCCCAGTTCCCTCCCAGTTCCCTCCCAGTGCCCCCAGGTGCTCTCAGGTGTCCCCAGGTGCCCCCAGGTGTGCCCTTTTCCCACCTGTTGAAGTTGAGTAAGGACTTGAAGAAGTTCTGGCTGTTCTGGGGCCTCCTCCAGGACCAGCAACTTCCAGTTCCCTCCCAGTTCCCTCCCAGTCTCTCCCAGTCCCCCCAGGTGCTCTCAGGTGCCCCCAGGTGTGCCCAGGTGTGCCCCCTTTACCTGTTGAAGTTGAGCAGGGACTGCCAGCGCTGGGACTTGATGTTCTGGGCCTCCTCCAGGACCAGGAACTTACAGTTCCCTCCCAGTTCCCTCCCAGTCCCTCCCAGTCCCCCCAGGTGTGCCCAGGTGCCCCCAGGTATGCCCAGGTGTGCCCCCTTTACCTGTTGAAGTCAAGCAAGGACTTGAAGAAGTTCTGGGGCCTCCTCCAGGACCAGCAACTTCCAGTTCCCTCCCAGTTCCCTCCCAGTCCCTCCCAGTCTCTCCCAGTCCCCCCAGGTGCTCTCAGGTGCCCCCAGGTGTGCCCAGGTGCCCCCAGGTGTGCCCCCTTTACCTGCTGAAGCCGAGCAGGGACTTGAAGAAGTTCTGGATGTTCTGGGGCCTCCTCCAAGACCAGGAACTTCCATTTCCCTCCCAGTCCCTCCCAGTCCCCTCCAGGTGCCCCCAGGTGCTCTCAGGTGCCCCCAGGTGTGCCCAGGTGTGCCCCCTCTACCTGTTGAAGTCAAACAAGGACTTGAAGAAGTTCTGGCTGTTCTGGGGCCTCCTCCAGGACCAGGAACTTCCATTTCCCTCCCAGTTCCCTCCCAGTTCCCTCCCAGTTCCCTCCCAGTGCCCCCAGGTGCCCCCAGGTGCTCTCAGGTGCCCCCAGGTGTGCCCAGGTGTGCCCAGGTGTGCCCCCTTTTCCCACCTGTTGAAGTCGAGCAAGGGCTTGAAGAAGTTCTGGCTGTTCTGGGGCCTCCTCCAGGACCAGGAACTTCCATTTCCCTCCCAGTCCCTCCCAGTTCCTCCCAGTTCCCCTCCAGGTGCCCCCAGGTGCCCCCAGGTGCCCCCAGGTGTGCCCAGGTGTGCCCTTTTCCCACCTGTTGAAGTTGAGCAGGGACTGCCAGCGCTGGGACTTGAAGTTCTTGATGTTCTGGGGTCTCCTCCAGGACCAGGAACTTCCATTTCCCTCCCAGCCCCTCCCAGGTGCCCCCAGGTGTGCCCAGGTGTGCCCAGGTGCTCTCAGGTGCCCCCAGGTGTGCCCTTTTCCCACCTGTTGAAGTTGAGCAGGGACTGCCAGCGCTGGGACTTGAAGTTCTTGATGTTCTGGGCCTCGTCCAGGATCAGGAACTTCCATTTCCCTCCCAGTTCCCTCCGAGTTCCCTCCAGGTGCCCCCAGGTGTGCCCAGGTGTGCCCAGGTGTGCCCTTTTCCCACCTGTTGAAGTTGAGCAGGGACTGCCAGCGCTGGGACTTGAAGTTCTGGATGTTCTGGGCCTCCTCCAGGACCAGCAACTTCCAGTTCCCTCCCAGTCCCTCCCAGGTGCCCCCAGGTGCCCCCAGGTGTGCCCAGGTGTGCCCAGGTGTGCCCTTTTTTACCTGTTGAAGTTGAGCAGGGACTGCCAGCGCTGGGACTTGAAGTTCTTGATGTTCTGGGCCTCGTCCAGGATCAGGAACTTCCATTTCCCTCCCAGTTCCCTCCCAGTCCCTCCAGGTGCCCCCAGGTGTGCCCAGGTGCCCCCAGGTGTGCCCAGGTGTGCCCTTTTCTCACCTGTTGAAGTTGAGCAGGGACTGCCAGCGCTGGGACTTGAAGTTCTTGATGTTCTGGGCCTCGTCCAGGATCAGGTACTTCCAGTTCTTGCGCCGGAAGGCCTGGTGGTCCTGCAGGACCAGCTTGTAGGACGTGATGCACACGTGGAACGCGTTCGGCTTCGTCCACCCCTGACAGGTGAGGCACAGGTGACCCCCAGGTGACCCCCAGGTGACCCCCAGCCCCCCCAGGTGCCCCCAGGTGGTCCTGCAGGACCAGCTTGTAGGACGTGATGCACACGTGGAACGCTGCTCGGCTCGGTCCACCCCTGACAGGTGAGGCACAGGTGACCCCAGGTGACTCCCAGGTGACCCCCAGCCCCCAGGTGCCCCCAGGTGGTCCTGCAGGACCAGCTTGTAGGACGTGATGCACGCGTGGAACGCTGTTCGCTGTCGTCCACCCTGACAGGTGAGGCACAGGTGACCCCCAGGTGACCCCAGGTGACCCCAGCCCCCAGGTGCCTCCCAGGTGGTCCTGCAGGACCAGCTTGTAGGACGTGATGCACACGTGGAACGCGTTTGGCTTCATCCACCCCTGACAGGTGAGGCACAGGTGAGTCACAGGTGACCCCCAGGTGACCCCCAGCCCCCCCAGGTGGTCCTGCAGGACCAGCTTGTAGGACGTGATGCACACGTGGAACGCGTTCGGCTTCGTCCACCCCTGACAGGTGAGGACCAGGTGAGTCACAGGTGACCCCCAGGTGACCCCCAGGTGACCCCCAGACCCCCCAGGTGCCCCCCTGGTGGTCCTGCAGGACCAGCTTGTAGGACGTGATGCACACGTGGAACGCGTCGCTTCTGTCCACCCCTGACAGGTGAGGCCCAGGTGAGTCACAGGTGACCCCCAGGTGACCCCCAGGTGACCCCCAGACCCCCCAGGTGGTCCTGCAGGACCAGCTTGTAGGACGTGATGCACACGTGGAACGCGTTCGGCTTCGTCCACCCCTGACAGGTGAGGCCCAGGTGAGTCACAGGTGACCCCCAGACCACCCAGGTGACCCCCAGACCCCCCAGGTGCCCCCCAGGTGGTCCTGCAGGACCAGCTTGTAGGACGTGATGCACACGTGGAACGCGTTCGGCTTCGTCCACCCCTGACAGGTGAGGCACAGGTGACCCCCAGGTGACCCCCAGGTGACCCCCAGACCCCCCCCAGGTGCCCCCCAGGAGGTCCTGCAGGACCAGCTTGTAGGACGGATGCACACGTGGAACGCGTTCGGCTTCGTCCACCCCTGACAGGTGAGGCACAGGTGACCCCCAGACTCCCCAGGTGACCCCAAGGATGATCCATCCCCAACCCTGTAAATGAGTCCCTATGGATCCCTGTGGATGTCAATGGATCCAGGTGTGTCCCAGGTGTGTCCCAGGTGACCCCCAGACCCCCCAGGTGAACAGGTGACATCCTACAGGTGACACTCCTATAATCCCCCAGGTGAGTCCCTATGGATCCCAATGGATGTCAATGGATCCAGGTGTGTCCCAGGTGACCCCAGACTCCCCCAGGTGACCCCACTTGGAATCCCCAGGTGAGTCCCTATGGATCCCAATGGATGCCAATGGATCCAGGTGATGGCCCAGGTGTGTCCCAGGTGACTCCCAGACCCCCCAGGTGACCCCACTTGGAATCCCCCAGGTGAGTCCCTATGGATCCCTGTGGATGTCAATGGATCCAGGTGTGGCCCAGGTGTGTCCCAGGTGACCCCCAGACCCCCCAGGTGACCCCACTTGGAATCCCCCAGGTGAGTCCCTATGGATCCCCATGGATGTCAATGGATCCAGGTGTGTCCCAGGTGTGTCCCAGGTGACCCCAGACCCCCCAGGTGACCCCCAGACCCCCAGGTGACCCCACTCACAATCCCCCAGGTGAGTCCCTATGGATCCCAATGGATGTCAATGGATCCAGGTGTGTCCCAGGTGACCCCCAGACCCCCCAGGTGACCCCACTTGGAATCCCCCAGGTGAGTCCCTATGGATCCCAATGGATCCAGGTGTGTCCCAGGTGACCCCCAGACCCCCAGGTGACCCCCAGACCCCCAGGTGACCCCACTCACAATCCCCCAGGTGAGTCCCTATGGATCCCAATGGATCCAGGTGTGTCCCAGGTGACCCCCAGACCCCCCAGGTGACCCCCAGACCCCCCAGGTGACCCCCAGGTGACCCCCAGACTCCCCAGGTGACCCCACTTAGAATCCCCCAGGTGAGTCCCTATGGATCCCTATGGATGTCAATGGATCCAGGTGTGTCCCAGGTGTGTCCCAGGTGTGTCCCTATAGATCCCAACATCCCCAGGTGTGTCTCTATAAATCCAGGTGTGTCCCAGGTGTATCCCTACAAATCCAGGTGCATCCCAGGTGACTCCCTCCATCTCCCACCATCTCCAGGTGTATCCCAGGTGTGTCTCAGATGTCTCCCTATAGATCCCAATGGATCCAGGTGTGCCCCAGGTGTATCCGTACAAATCCAGGTGTGTCCCTATAGATCCAGGTGTGGCCCAGGTGTGTCCCTCCATCTCCCACCGCCTCCAGGTATGTCCCAGGTAATTTCCCTCCATCTCCCAACATCTCCAGGTGTGCCCCAGGTGTTTCCCTATAGATCCCAACATCCCCAGGTGTGTCCCAGGTGTGTCACTATAGATCCAGGTGTGTCCCAGGTAACTCCTTCCATCACCCAACATCTCCAGGTGCATCCCAGATGTACCCCAGGTGTGTCCCAGGTGTGTCCCTACAGATCCAGGTGTGTCCCAGGTGTGTCCCAGGTGCATCCCAGGTGATTCCCTCCATCTCCCACCACCTCCAGGTGCATCCCAGGTGTGTCCCAGGTGTCTCCCTAGAGATCCCAATGGATCCAGGTGTGTCCCAGGTGTGTCCCTATAGAACCAGGTGCATCCCAAGTGTGTCCCTATGGATCCAGGTGTGTTCCAGGTGTGTCCCTCTATCTCCCAACATCTCCAGGTATGCCCCAGGTGTGCCCCAGGTGTGTCTCAGGTGATTCCCTCCTCCCAACATCTCCAGGTGTGCCATAGGTGTGTCCCTACAAATCCAGGTGTGCCCCAGGTGTGTCCCTATGGATCCAGGTGTGTTCCAGGTGTGTCCCAGGTGTTTCCCTCCATCTCCCAACATCTCCAGGTGTGCCCCAGGTGTGTCCCAGGTGATTCCCTCCATCTCCCAATATCTCCAGGTGTGTCCCAGGTGTGTCCCAGGTCACCCCCAGACCCCCCAGGTGACCCCCAGACCCCCCAGGTAAAGAGGTGATACCCTACAGGTGACACTCCTATAATCCCCCAGGTGAGTCCCTATGGATCCCTATGGATGTCAATGGATCCAGGTGTGTCCCAGGTGTGTCCCAGGTGATCTCCAGACCCCCCAGGTGACCCCACTTGGAATCCCCCAGGTGAGTCCCAATGGATCCCTATGGATGTCAATGGATCCAGGTGTGTCCCAGGTGTGTCCCTACAAATCCAGGTGTGTCCCAGGTGTGTCCCTACAAATCCAGGTATGTCCCAGGTGTGTCCCAGGTGTCTCCCTATAGAACCAGGTGTGTCCCTATGGATCCAGGTGTGTCCCAGGTGTGTCCCTACAGATCCAGGTGTGTCCCAGGTGTGTCCCTACAAATCCAGGTGTGTCCCAGGTGTGTTCAAAGTAACTCCCTCCATCTCCCACCACCTCCAGGTGTATCCCAGGTGTGTCCCAGGTAACTCCCAACATCTCCAGGTGTGTCCCAGGTGTGTCGCAGGTGTGTCCTAGGTGTGTCTCTCCCATTTCCCACCACCTCCAGGTGTGTCTCAAGTGTGTCCCTACAAATCCAGGTGTGTCCCAGGTGTGTCCCTATAGATCCCAACGTCTCCAGGTGTGTCCCAGGTGTGTCCCAGGTGTATCCCTACAAATCCAGGTGTGTCCCAGGTGTGTTCCTATGGATCCAGGTGTGTCTCAAGTGTGTCCCTACAAATCCAGGTGTGTCCCAGGTGTGTCCCAGGTGTGTTCCTATGGATCCAGGTGTGTCCCAGGTGTATCCCTACAAATCCAGGTGTGTCCCAGGTGTGTCCCAGGTGACTCCCTCCACCTCCCACCACTTCCAGGTGTATCCCAATGGCTCCAGGTGACTCCCTCCACCCCCAGGTGTGTCCCAGGTGTGTCCCAGGTGTGTCCCTCCATCTCCTACCACCTCCAGGTGTATCCCAGGTGTGTCCCTACAGATCCAGGTGTGTCCCAGGTGTGTCCCTATGGATCCAGGTGCATCCCAGGTGCGTCCCACCCCCCCCAGGTGAGGCTCTCACCTGTCTCTTGAGCCGCCGCTCCTTCTGGGCGCCGTAGTAGGTGAGGATCTTGAAGCTGGGACACCAGCGCTTGAGCTCCATCTCCCAGTTCAGCATCACCGACGTGGGCACGATGATCAGGTGAGGGCCCCAGCTACCTGTCCAGGGCAAAGAGGTACACCTGAGACCCTAAATGTCCCCAGAACCTGCCCAGGTGTCACCCAAAGGTGCCCAGGTGAGTCCCCCCCCATCCCTTCCCCCGAGCTCCATCTCCCAGTTCAGCATCACCGACGTGGGCACGATGATCAGGTGAGGGCCCCAGCTACCTGTCCAGGGCACAGGGGCACACCTGAGACCCCCAACCTGCCCAAAACCTGCCCAGGTGAGTCCTGGACACCCCAGAACCTGCCCAGGTGAGTCCCCCCCCACCCCTTCCCCCGAGCTCCATCTCCCAGTTCAGCATCACCGACGTGGGCACGATGATCAGGTGAGGGCCCCAGCTACCTGTCCAGGGCAAACAGGTACACCTGAGACCCTCAACCTGCCCAAAACCTGCCCAAAACCTGCCCAGGTGAGTCCCCACCCCCCCCTTCCCCCTGAGCTCCATCTCCCAGTTCAGCATCACCGACGTGGGCACGATGATCAGGTGAGGGCCCCAGCTACCTGTCCAGGGCAAACAGGTACACCTGAGTCCCTAAATGTCCCCAAAACCTGCCCAGGTGAGTCCCCAACCCCCCCATTCCCAGAGCTCCATCTCCCAGTTCAGCATCACCGACGTGGGCACGATGATCAGGTGAGGGCCCCAGCTACCTGTCCAGGGCACAGGGGCACACCTGAGACCCCCAACCTGCCCAGAACCTGCCCAAAACCTGCCCAGGTGAGTCCTGGACACCCCAAAACCTGCCCAGGTGAGTCCCCACCCCCCCCTCCCCCCGAGCTCCATCTCCCAGTTCAGCATCACCGACGTGGGCACGATGATCAGGTGAGGGCCCCAGCTACCTGTGCAGGGCCAAAACTGACCAGGTGAGTCCCTCAACCTGCCCAAAACCTGCCCAGGTGGGTCCTGGACACCCCCCATGAACCTTAAAGGTGCTCAGGTGTCACCTAAAGGTGCCCAGGTGTGCCCTGAAGGTGCTCAGGTGGCACCTAAAGGTGCCCAGGTGGGTCTCAGGTGGCTCCTGGACACCCCCCATGAACCTTAAAGGTGCTCAGGTGTCACCTAAAGAGCCCAGGTGGGTCTTGGAGACCTCAAAACCTGCCCAGGTGTCACCTAAAGGTGCCCAGGTGGGTCCTGGAGACCCCAAAAAGGTGTCCAGGTGGGTCTCAGGTGGGTCCTGGACATCCCCCATGAACCCTAAAGGTGCCCAGGTGGGTCCTGGAGACCCCAAAAAGGTGCCCAGGTGGGTCTCAGGTGGCTCCTGGACACCCCTCACGAACCCTAAAGGTGCTC
The DNA here is from genome assembly GCF_022539395.1 of Myiozetetes cayanensis. NCBI lineage: Eukaryota > Metazoa > Chordata > Aves > Passeriformes > Tyrannidae > Myiozetetes > Myiozetetes cayanensis. The sequence continues at coordinate 29,167 of NW_026087528.1, read as the reverse complement.
AGGTGTCACCTAAAGGTGCTCAGGTGGGTCCTGGACACTCCCCATGAACCCTAAAGATGCCCAGGTGGGTCCTGAAGACCCCAAAAAGGTACCCAGGTGGGTCTCAGGTGAGTCCTGGACACCCCTCATGAACCCTAAAGGTGCCCAGGTGAGTCCTGGACACCCCCCATGAACTCTAAAGGTGCTCAGGTGGCACCTAAAGGAGCCCAGGTGGGTCCTGGAGACCCCAAAACCTGCTCGGGTGTCACCTAGAGGTACCCAGGTAGTTCCTGGACACCCCTCATGAACCCTAAGGGTGCTCAGGTGTCACCTAAAGGTGCCAAGGTGTGTCCTGGAGACCCCAAAAAGGTATCCAGGTGAGTCCTGGACACCCCCCATGAACCCTAAAGGTGCCCAGGTGTCACCTAAAGATGCCCAGGTGTGTCCTGGAGACCCCAAAAAGGTGCCCAGGTGAGTCCTGGACACCCCCCATGAACCCTAAAGGTGCCCAGGTGTCACCTAAAGGTGCCCAGATGGGTCCTGGAGACCCCAAAAAGGTGCCCAGGTGAGTCCTGGACAACCCCCATGAACCCTAAAGGTGCCCAGGTGTCACCTAAAGGTGCCCAGATGGGTCCTGGAGACCCCAAAAAGGTACCCAGGTGGGTCTCAGGTGGCTCCTGGACACCCCCCACGAACCCTAAAGGTGCTCAGGTGGCACCTAAAGGAGCCCAGGTGGGTCCTGGAGACCCCAAAAAGGTGCCCAGGTGAGTCCTGGACAACCCCCATGAACCCTAAAGCAGCCCAGGTGGGTCCTGGACACCCCAAAACCTGGTCAGGTGTCACCTCAAGGTGCCCAGGTGAGACCTAAAGGTGAGTTTTTAACCCTTCCCACCCCATTTTTTCCCCAATTTTCCCCATTTTTTCCCAGATTTCCCCCTCTCCTCAGGGTTTTCTCCCCTTTCCCCGGGGTTCTCTCCCCCCCAGGTGTGCCCAGGTGAGCTCAGGTGACCCCCAGGTGTCTCCCAGCACCTTTTTGGGGGGTCTCTCACCCCTTTTTAACCCTTTCCACCCCACTTTTTCCCACATTTCACCCATTTTTTCCCAAATTTCACCTTTTTTTTGAGGTTTTTCCCCATTTTCTCAGGGTTTTCTCCCCCCCAGGTGTGCCCAGGTGAGCTCAGGTGACCCCCAGGTGTCTCCCAGGACCTTTTTGGGGGGTCTCTCACCCATTTTTAACCCTTTCCACCCCATTTTTTCCCAGATTTCACTTCTTTTTTCTCAAATTTCACCTTTTTTTTGAGCTTTTTCCCCATTTTCTCAGGGTTTTCTCCTCCCAGTTGTGCTCAGGTGACCCCCAGGTGTCTCCCAGCACCTTTTTGGGGGATTTCCCACCCCATTTTTAACCCTTTCCACCTTATTTTTTCCCAGATTTCCCCCTCTCCTCAGGGTTTTCTCCCCTTTTCTTGGGGTTTTCCCCCCCCCAGGTGTGCCCAGGTGAGCTCAGGTGACCCCCAGGTGTCTCCCAGCACCTTTTTGGGGGGCTCCTCACCTATTTTTAGGGGTTTCTCACCCCTTCCCACCCCATTTTTTCCCTGATTTCCCCCATTTTTTCCCAGATTTCCCCATTTCCTCAGGGTTTTCTCCAGATTTCTCCCCTTTTTTGGAATTTTCTCCTCCCCAGGTGTGCCCAGGTGAGCTCAGGTGACCCCCAGTTGTCTCCCAGCACTTTTTAGGGGGTCTCTCACTCATTTTTAACCCTTTCCACCCCATTTTTCCCAGATTTCACCCATTTTTTCCCAAATTTCCCCATTTCCTCGGGGTTTTTTCCCCTTTCCCCGTGGTTCTCTCCCCCCCAGGTGTGCCCACCTTTCTCGCAGGCCAGGTGTGCCAGCAGGGAGATGGTCTGGATGGTCTTGCCCAGCCCCATCTCGTCAGCCAGGATCCCGTTCAGCTTCTTCTCGTACATGGTCACCAGCCAGTCCAGCCCGATGTGCTGGTACTCCCTGAGCGTGCCCCGCAGCAGGTGGGGGATGGGCGTCTTCACCTGGCACAGGTGAGGTCACCAGGTGAGATTCAGACCCCCCAGGTGACCCCCCTGGTACTCCCTGAGCGTGCCCCGCAGCAGGTGGGGGATGGGCGTCTTCACCTGGCACAGGTGAGACCCCCAGGTGAGATTCAGACCCCCCAAATCACCCCCAGACCCCCCAGGTGACCCCACTCAAAATCCCCCAGGTGACCCCCCTGGTACTCCCTCAGCGTGCCCCGCAGCAGGTGGGGGATGGGCGTCTTCACCTGGCACAGGTGAGACCCCCAGGTGAGATTCAGACCCCCCAAATCACCCCCAGACCCCAGGTGACCCCACTCAAAATCCCCAGGTGACCCCCCTGGTACTCCCTGAGCGTGCCCCGCAGCAGGTGGGGGATGGGCGTCTTCACCTGGCACAGGTGAGACCCACAGGTGAGATTTGGGGTCCTCAGGTGACCCCCAAACCCCCCAGGTGACCCCTCCCAGGTGACCCCCCTGGTACTCCCTCAGCGTGCCCCGCAGCAGGTGGGGGATGGGCGTCTTCACCTGGCACAGGTGAGACCCTCAGGTGACCCCCAGACCCCCCAGGTGACCCCCAGACCCCCCAGGTGACCCCACGGATGATCCATCCCCAACCCTGTAAATGAGTCCCTATGGATCCCTATGGATGCCAATGGATCCAGGTGTGCCCAGGTGTGTCCCTATGGATCCCAATGTGTCCAGGTGTGTCCCTAAGGATCCCAGTGGATCCAGGTGTGTCCAGGAGTGCCCCCATGGATCCAGGTGTGTCCCTATGGATCCCAATGAATCCAGGTGTGTCTCAGGTGTGCCCAAATGTGTCCAGGTGTGTCCCTAAGGATCCCAATGGATCCAGGTGTATCCCAGGTGTGCTCAGGTGTGCCCAGGTGTGCCCCTCACCTGTGTGGTGGCCAGGGTGTACCCCTTGGGCTGGAGGCTGTGCCCAGGTGTTCCCAGGTGTGCCCAGGTGTATCCAGGTGTATCTGAGCTGTTCCCAGGTGTACCCAGGTGTATCTGAGCTGTTCCCAGCTGTACCCAGGTGTGCCCAGGTGTACCCAGGTGTATCTGAGCTGTTCCCAGCTGTACCCAGGTGTGCCCAGGTGTGCCCCTCACCTGTGTGGTGGCCAAGGTGTACCCCTTGGGCTGGAGGCTGTGCCCAGGTGTGCCCAGGTGTACCCAGGTGTATCTGAACTGTTCCCAGGTGTACCCAGGTGTGCCCAGCTTTATCTGAGCTGTTCCCAGGTGTACCCAGGTGTGCCCAGGTGTGCCCCTCACCTGTGTGGTGGCCAGGGTGTACCCCTTGGGCTGGAGGCTGTGCCCAGGTGTACCCAGGTGTGCCCAGGTGTGTCCCCATGGATCCAGGTGTACCCCCATGAATCCAAGGTGTGCCCAGGTGTACCCAGGTGTACCCAGGTGTACCCAGGTGTGCCCCTCACCTGTGTGGTGGCCAGGGTGTACCCCTTGGGCTGGAGGCTGTGCCCAGGTGTACCCAGGTGTGCCCAGGTGTGCCCAGGTGTGTCCCCATGGATCCCAATGGACCCAGCTGTGCCCAGGTGTATCTGAACTGTTCCCAGCTGTACCCAGGTGTGCCCAGGTGTACCCAGGTGTGCCCAGGTGTGCCCCTCACCTGTGTGGTGGCCAGGGTGTACCCCTTGGGCTGGAGGCTGTGCCCAGGTGTGCCCAGGTGTACCCAGGTGTATCCCCATGGATCCAGATGTATCTCAGGTGTTCCCAGGTGTGCCCAGGTGTGCCCCTCACCTGTGTGGTGGCCAGGGTGTACCCCTTGGGCTGGAGGCTGTGCCCAGGTGTGCCCAGGTGTACCCAGGTGTATCCAGGTGTATCTCAGCTGTTCCCAGCTGTATCTGAGGTGTACCCAGGTGTACCCAGGTGTACCCAGGTGTGCCCAGGTGTGCCCCTCACCTGTGTGGTGGCCAGGGTGTACCCCTTGGGCTGCAGACTCTCAGCAGCAGCGGCGATGTCGCTGATCTCCTTCTTGGGGGCGGAGCCTCCTCCCCCGGCCCCGCCCCCTCCCCCTGCACCGGTGGGCGGGGCCGGGGCGGGGCCATCGGCGGCCCCGCCCCCTCCTGGGGCCACCTGGGCGGGAGGGGCGGGGTCTTCTGCTCCTCCTCCTCCTCCTGCCCCTCCCCCTCCTCCTCCTCCTCCTCCTCCTTCCTCCTCCTCTTCCTCATCATCGTCATCATCTTCATCTTCATCCTCCTCATCCTCGTCCTCCTCCTCCTCCTCCTCGTCCTCCTCGCTGTCGCCCCCCGGGGACTCTGGGGGAGGGGGCACAGGTGAGGTTTGGGGGGGTTACAGGTGAGGTTTGGGGGTTACAGGTGAGTTTGGGGGGTTACAGGTGAGTTTGGGGGTTACAGGTGAGGTTTGGGGGGTTACAGGTGAGTTTGGGGGTTACAGGTGAGTTTGGGGGGTTACAGGTGAGGTTTGGGGGTTACAGCTGAGTTTGGGGGTTACAGGTGAGGTTTGGGGGATTACAGGTGAGGTTTGGGGGTTACAGGTGAAGTTTGGGGGTTACAGGTGAGTTTGGGGGTTACAGGTGAGGTTTGGGGGTTACAGGTGAGTTTGGGGGTTACAGGTGAAGTTTGGGGGGTTACAGGTGAGGCTTGGGGGGTTACAGGTGAGGTTTGGGGGGTACAGGTGAGTTTGGGGGTTACAGGTGAGTTTGGGGGTTACAGGTGAGGTTTTGGGGTTACAGGTGAGGTTTTGGGGTTAAAGGTGAGGTTCAGGGGTTACAGGTGAGGTTTGGGGGTTACAGGTGAGTTTGGGGGGTTACAGGTGAGGTTTGGGGGTTACAGGTGAGTTTGGGGGTTACAGGTGAGGTTTGGGGGTTAGAGGTGAGGTTTGGGGGTTACAGGTGAGTTTGGGGGTTACAGGTGAGGTTTAGGGGTTACAGGTGAGGTTTGGGGGTTACAGGTGAGTTTGGGGGTTACAGGTGAGGTTTGGGGGTTACAGGTGAGTTTGGGGGTTACAGGTGAGTTTGGGGGTTACAGGTGAGGTTTGGGGGTTACAGGTGAGGTTTGGGGGGGTTACAGGTGAGGTTTGGGGGGGTTAGAGGTGAGGTTTGGGGGTTACAGGTGAGTTTGGGGGGTTACAGGTGAGGTTTAGGGGGTTACAGGTGAGTTTGGGGGGGAGGGGCCACAGCAGGAGCCCAAAAGTCGCAGCTGACCCCAAAAATCCTCCCCAGGTAAACCCAAAACCTCTTCAGGTGACCCCAAAACCCCCCCAAAAACCCTCCAGGTAACCCCAAAACCCTCCCAGGTGACCCCAAAACCACCCAAAAAAGCCTTAAAGCGACCCCAAAACTTCCTCAGGTAACCCCAAAACCCTCCCAGGTGACCCCAAAACTCTCCCAGGTAACCCCAAACTCCCCCAGGTGACCCCAAAACCCCACCCTGGAGACCCCAAAACCCCTTCAGGTGACCCCAAAAGCCCTTCAGGTGCCCCCAAACCCCCCCAGGTGTGCCCAGGAGACCCCAACCCCCCCCCAAATGTGCCCAGGCGTGCCCAGGTGTGCCCAGGTGACCCCAAAACCCCACCCAGGGGACCCCAAAATCCCACCTAGGTGACCCCAAAAACCTTTCAGGGGCCCCCAACCTCCCCCCAGGTGTGCCCAGGTGTGCCCAGGTGACCCCCAAACCCCCCCAGGTGTGCCCAGGTGACCCCTAAAGCTCCACCAAGGGGACCCCAAAACCCCTTCAGGTGACTCCAACCCCCCTCCAGGTGTGCCCAGGAGACCCCAAACTCCTCCCAGGTGTGCCCAGGAGATCCCAACCCCCCAGGTATGCCCAGGTGTGCCCAGGTGACCCCAAAACCCCATCCAAGGGACCCCAAAACCCTTTCAGGTGACCCCAAACTCCTCCCAGGTGTGCCCAGGTGACCCCAAAACCCCTTCAGGTGACCCCAACCCCCCTCCAGGTGTGCCCAGGTGCGCCCAGAAGACCCCAAAGCCCCCCCCAGGGGACCCCAAAACCCCACCCAGGGGGCACCAAAACCCCCCAAACCACCCCAAAACCCCTTCAGGTAACCCCAAACCCCTCCCAGGCATGCCCAGGTGTGCCCAGGAGACCCCAAACCCCTCCCAGGTGTGCCCAGGCGTGCCCAAGTGTGCCCAGGTGTGCCCAAATGACCCCAAAACATCACCCAAGGGATCCCAAAACCTCCCAAAACACCCCAAAACCCCTTCAGGTGACCCCAAAACCCCTTCAGGTGACCCCAAACCCCTCCCAGGTGTGCCCAGGTGTGCCCAGGTGACCCCAAACCCCTCCCAGGTGTGCCCAGGTGTGTCCAGGTGTGCCCAGGTGACCCCCAAACCCCTCCCAGGTGTGCCCAGGTGTGCCCAGGTGACCCCGAAAGCCCCCCCAGGTGTGCCCAGGTGACCCCAAAACCCCTTCAGATGACCCCCAAAGCCCCCTCAGGTGTGCCCAGGTGACCCCCAAAGCCCCCCCAGGTGTGCCCAGGTGACCCCAAAACCCCTTCAGATGACCCCCAAAGCCCCCCCAGGTGTGCCCAGGTGACCCCCAAAGCCCCCCCAGGTGTGCCCAGGTGACCCCAAAACCCCTTCAGATGACCTCAAATCCCCCCCAGGTGTGCCCAGGCGTGCCCAGGTGTGCCCAGGAGAACCCAAATCCCCCCCAGGCGTGCCCAGGTGTGCCCAGGTGTGCCCAGGTGCGGTACCTGAGCGGGTGCTGCTGGCGCCGGGGCGGAGTCGCCAGTCGGCGAAGTCGGCGCGCCGCCGTAGCGCTGGAGCAGCTCCTCCATCGGCAGAGCACCTGTAGAAACACACCTGGGGGGTCACCTGGGGGATTTGGGGGGATTTGAGGGGATTTGGGGGAGATTTGGGGGGGATTTGGGGGGATTTGAGATCATTTTGGGGGGTTATTTATGGGTTTAGGGGGAGATTTGGGGGGATTTGGAGCAGCTCCTCCATCGGCAGAGCACCTGGAAAAACACCTGGGAACTCACCTGGGGGGCACCTGTGGGGGTTTGGGAGGGATTTGGGGGGGATTTGGGAGGATTTGGGGGGATTTTGGGGGAATTTGGGGGATTTTTGGGGATTTGGGGGGTTTAGGGGTTATTTGGGGGTTTAGGGGATTTGGAGCAGCTCCTCCATCGGCAGGGCACCTGGAAAACACACCTGGGGGTCACCTGGGGGGCACCTGGGGGGATTTGAGGGGATTTAGGGGATTTTGGGGGATTTGGGGGATTTGAGGGGATTTGGAGGTGATTTGGGGGGGATTTTGGGTTATTTGGGGTTTAGGGGATTTGGAGCAGCTCCTCCATCGGCAGAGCACCTGGAACACACCTGGGGGTCACCTGGGGGGCACCTGGGGAGTTGGGGGGATTTGGGGAGGATTTTGGGGATTTGGAGGTTTTTTTTGGGGAGTTTTGGGAGGTTTCTTGGGGAGTTTTGGGGGGATTTTTGAGGGAATTTTGGGGGGATTTATTGGGGAGTTTTTGGGGGGTTTTTTGGGGAGTTTTGGGGGGTTTCTTGGGGAGTTTTGAGGGTTTTTTTGGGGGATTTTTGTGGGAATTTTGGGGGAGTCTTGGGGGAGTTTTGGAGAGTTTCCTGGGGTGTCTCCACCCACCCTCTCGGGCGAGGTCGTCGAGCTCCTGCTGGTGGTCGACGTCGCCCTCGAGCCGCTCCTGGGCCGCGATCGTGTCCTCCTCGTCCTCCCCTGGGGGGGGAAAAAAACACCCCAAAAACGGTTGAAAACACCCCAAAACCGGCTAAAAATGCCCCAAAAACCACTAAAAATGCCCCAAAACCAGCTGAAAATGCCCCAAAAATGGCCAAAAATGCCCCAAAAGTGCCCTAAAATGCCCCAAAAACGGTTGTAAGTGCCCCAAAAACCGCTAAAAACGCCCCAAAAATAGCTGAAAACGCCCCAAAAACGGCTGAAAATGCCCCAAAAATGGTTGAAAACACCCCAAAAACAGTTGAAAATGCACCAAAAACGGCTGAAAACGCCCCAAAAACGGTTGAAAATACACCAAAAACAGCTGAAAAAGCACCAAAAACAGCTGAAAACGCCCCAAAAATGGCCGAAAATGCCCCAAAAACAGCTAAAACGCTTCAAAAGCGCTGGAGCCCCAAAATGCTCCACCCCTTCAAGATTTTTTCCACCCCCCCCAAAATCTCTTCCAGCCCCCCCAAAACTGGAATTTTTTCCCCTTTTTTCCTCTTACCCGTTTTGCCCCATTTTTGCCTCACCCTCCTCGTCGTCGGCGGCGAATTCGTCGTCGTCCTCGCGGGGTCCCCAGGGCGGGGGGGTCCTGTCCCTCCCAGCAGGGGGCTGAAAGGGGAGGGGCCCCAGTGACACCTCTGGGGTCCTCCCGCGGGGGAGGGTCAGGAGAAGGGGGTCGTTACCTGCGGGGGAGGGGCCCAGGAGGTCCCCCAGGGGTCTCGGCCCCTCCCCCTCTGAGGGCGGGGGGGCGTGGGGAGGTGCCTGCAGGAGAGAAGGGGGAGGGTGGAATGAGGGAGGGGTCGTGGGGAGGGAGTGGCCCCCAGACCCAGGTGGCCCCAGACCCCCAGGTGACACAGATTCACACCCAGGTGACCCCAGACCCCCAGGTGACACCCAGACCCCCAGGTGACTCACCCAGACCCCCAGGTGACACAATTGACACCAGGTGGCACCTAGCCCCAGGTGACACTTGGAAATTTAGTGACACCCAGACCCCCAGGTGACACCCAGACCCCCAGGTGACACAATTGACACCCAGACCCCAGGTGACACAGGTGACACCCAGACCCCCCAGGTGACACAATTGACACCCAGACCCCCCAGGTGACACCAGAGTTGACACCCAGACCCCCTAGGTGACACCCAGACCCCCAGGTGACACAGACCTGACACCCAGGTGACACCCAGACCCCCAGGTGACACAATTGACACCCAGACCCCCCAGGTGACACCCAGACCCCCCAGGTGACACAATTGACACCCAGGTGACACAATTGACACCCAGGTGACACCCAGACCCCCCCAGGTGACACAATTGACACCCAGGTGACACAATTGACACCCAGACCCCCCCCAGGTGACACCCAGACCCCCAGGTGACACCCAGACCCCCAGGTGACACAAATGACACCCAGGTGACACAATTGACACCCAGACCCCCAGGTGACCCCAGACCCCCAGGTGACACAATTGACACCCAGACCCCCAGGTGACACAATTGACACCCAGGTGACACCAATTGGTGACCCCCAGGACCCCCAGGTGACACCCCAGAACCCCAGGTGACACCCAGGTGACACCCAGGTGACACAATTGACACCAACCCCCCAGGTGACACCCAGGTGACACAATTGAACACCCAGACCCCCTAGATCCCATCAGCCCCCCAATTAACCCTCAACCCCCAAATCCCCTTAGCCCCTGCCCCCCGGCCCCTCCCCACCTGAGCAGGTGAGCTGTGGCGCGCCTGCCGGCGGGGGTGGGGAGGGCGCGGGGGGGCGTTGAGGGAGCGGCTCAGCAGGTCCGAGTACTTCTCGGTCTGGCCCACGATGAAGTCGAGCTGCAGGTCCAGAGCCTTCTTCCGCTTCTCCTCCAGCCGAGACTGCTGCTTGAACTGCACCACCTGAGCCACCAGGGGGCATTAACGGTCAGCAGGGGGCATTAACGGTCATTAACAGCCATCAGGGGTCATTAATGGTCATCAGGGGTCATTAACGGTCATCAGGGGTCATCAGGGGTCATTAGCGGTCATCAGGGGTCATTAACGGTCATCAGGGGTCATCAGAGGTCATCAGGGGTCATCAGGGATCATTAACGGTCATCAGGGGTCATCAGGAGTCGTTAACAGTCATCAGGAGTCATTAACGGTCATCAGGGGTCATTAACGGTCATCAGGGGTCATCAGGAGTCATCAGGGGTCATTAGGGGTCATTAGCGGTCATCAGGGGTCATCAGGGGTCATCAGGGGTCATCAACGGTCATCAGGGGTCATCAAGGGTCATTAACGGTCATCAGGGGTCATCAGGAGTCATCAGGGGTCAGCAGGGGTCATTAACGGTCATCAGGGGTCATTAAAGGTCATCAGGGGTCATTAACAGCCATCAGGGGTCATCAGGGATAATTAATGGTCATCAGGGATCATTAACGGTCATCAGGGGTCATCAGGGGTCATTAACGGTCATCAGGGGTCATCAGGAGTCATCAGGGGTCATTAACAGTCATCAGGGGTCACTAACGGTCACCAGGGGTCATCAGGGGTCATTAACGGTCATCAAGGATCATCAGGGGTCATCAGGGGTCATCAGGAGTCATTAATGATCATCAGGAGTCATCAAGAGGCATCAGTGGTCATTAACAGTTATCACAAGTCATCAGGAGTCATCAGGGGTCATTAACAGTCAACAAAAATCAGCTAGAGTCATTAACAGTCATCAGGGGTCATCAGGAGTCATCAGGGGTCATCAGGAGTCATCAGGGGTCATTAACAGTCATCAGGGGTCATCAGGAGTCATTAATGGTCATCAGGAGTCATCAAGAGGCATTAGTGGTCATTAACAGTTATCGCAAGTCATCAGGAGTCATCAGGGGTCATTAACGGTCAACAAAGATCAGCTAGTCATTAACGGTCATCAGGGGTCATTAACGGTCATCAGGGGTCATCAGGGGTCATCAGGGGTCATTAATGGTCACCAGGAGTCATCAGGGGTCATCAGGGGTCATCAGGAGTCATTAACGGTCATCAGGGGTCGTCAGAAGTCATCAGGGCTCATCAGGAGTCATCAGGGATCATCAGGGGTCGTCAGGGGTCATTAATGGTCATCAAAGGTCATCGGGGTCATTAACGGTCATCAGGGGTCAGCAGGGGTCATCAGGGGTCGTTAATGGTCAACAAAGGTCAGTGGGAGTCGTCAATGGTCGTTGGGAATCGTCGCGGGTCGTTGAAGGTCAATCTTGGCCGTTGACCACCATTAACCACCCTTGACCACTATTGACAACCTTTGACCACCACTGACCACCTTTGACTACCCCTGACCACTGTTGACCACCACTAACCACCCTTGACTACCACTAACCACCACTGACTCCCATTCACCACCCCTGACCATCATTGACCACCCTTGACTTCCACTGACCACCCTTAACCACCACTGACCTCCCTTAACCACCATGACCACCACTGACCACCACTAACAACCACTGGCAACCATTGACCACCACTGACCACGCTTGACCACCCCTGACCACCGTTGACCACCACTAACCACCACTGACAACCATTGACCACCACTAACCACCACTGACTCCCATTCACCACCCCTGACCATCATTGACCACCCTTGACTTCCACTGACCACCCTTAACCACCACTGACCTCCCTTAACCACCATGACCACCATTGACCACCACTAACAACCATTGGCAACCATTGACCACCATTGACCACGCTTGACCACCCCTGACCACCGTTGACCACCACTAACCACCACTGACAACCATTGACCACCCTTGACCCCCATTGACCACCACTGACCACCGTTGACCACCCTTGACCCCCATTGACCACCACTGATCACCATTGACCACCACTGACCACTCTTGACCGTCCTTGACCACTGTTGACCACCCTTGACCACCACTAACAACCATTGACCACCCTTGACCACCATTGACAACGCTTAACCAACATTGACCACCCTTGACCACCACTGACCACCCTTGACCACTGTTGACAACCCTTGACCACCACTAACCACTATTGACAACCATTGACCACCATTGACAACGCTTGACTACCACTAACCACCACTGACCACCATTGACCACCACTGACCCCTGTTAACCACCATTGATCCCTGTTGACTCCCATTGACCTCTATCAACCACCCTTGACCACCACTGACCCTCACTGACCACTGTAGACCCTCCTTGACCTCTGCTGACCCCCCCTGACTCCCATTGACCACCACAGATCCCTGTGTCCACCACTGACCCCCGTTGACCACCACTGACCACCATGGACCCCTGTTGACCACCGTTGGTCACCACTGCAGGCCACTGACCACCATTGATACCTGTTGACCACCATTGACCACCGCTGACCCCCATTGGCCTCCATTAACCATCACTGACCACCGTTGACCCCCACTGACCTCCATTAATTCCCATCAACCTCTATTGACCACCACTGACCCCCATTGACCTCCATTAACCATCACTGACCACCGTTGACCCCCACTGACCTCCATTAATTCCCATCAACCTCTATTAACCACCACTGACCCCCATTGACCTCCATTAACCATCACTGACCACCGTTGACCCCCACTGACCTCCATTAATTCCCATCAACCTCTATTAACCACCACTGACCCCCATTGACCTCCATTAACCATCACTGACCACCGTTGACCCCCACTGACCTCCATTAATTCCCATCACCCTCTATTAACCACCACTGACCCCCATTGATCACCATTAACCATCACTGACCACTGTTGACCCCCATTGACCTCCATTAACCATCACTGACCACCGTTAACCCCCACTGACCTCCATTAATTCCCATCAACTTCTATTGACCACCACTGACCACCATTAACCTCCATTACACTCCATGAATTTCTATTAACCACCATTGACCACCGTTGACCCCCACTGACCTCTACTAACCACCATTGACCACCGTTGACCCCCACTGACCTCTACTAACCACCATTGACCACTGTTGACCTCCACTGATCTCCATTAACCCCCATTGACCACTGTTGACCTCCATTGATCCCCATTAACCCCCATTGACCACTGTTGACCTCCATTGACCTCCATTAACCCCCACTGACCTCCATTAACCCCCACTGACCTCTATTAACCACCACTGACCACCGTTGACCCCCATTGACCCCCATTAACCCCCATCAACCTCCATTAACCACCACTGACCACCGTTGACCACCATTGACCTCCATTAGCCCCCACTGACCTCTATTAACCACCATTGACCACCGTTGACCCCCACTGACATCCATTAACCCCCAATGACCAACGTTGACCCCCATTGACCTCTATTAACCACCACTGACCACTGCTGACCCCCCTTAACCCCCATCAACTTCTATTAACCACCACTGACCCCCAATGACCTCCATTAACCCCCATTGACCCCTATTAACCCCCATTGACCTCCATTAACCCCCATTGACCCCCACTGACCTCTATTGTCCACTGTTGACACCCCTTGACCTCTGTTAACCACCACTGACCCCCACTGACCTCCATTAACCCCCATTGACCTCTATTAACCACCACTGACCCCCATTGACCTCCATTAACAACCATTGACCTCTATTAACCACCACTGACTCCCACTGACCTCCATTAACACCCACTGACTTCTATTAACCACCACTGATCTCCATTAACCCCCACTGACCTCTATTAACTCCCATTAACCTCCATTAACCGCCATTGACCACCACTGACCCCCATTGACCTCCATTAACCACCACTGACCCCCACTGACCCCCATCGACCCCCACCCCCAGGTCACCCCCAGATCTCGTCACCTTCTCGACGCTGCTCCAGAAGTGCCTGACCCCATTGACCCCCATTGACCTCTGTTAACCCCCAATGACCACCACTGACCCCACTGACCCCCATTGACCTCTATTAACCCCAATGACCCCATTGACCCCACTGACCTCTATTAACCCCCAATGACCACCATTGACCCCCACTGACCCCCACCCCTCAGGTCACCCCTCAGAACTCGTCACCTTCTCGACGCTGCTCCAGAAGTGCCTGACCCCCATTGACCCCCATTGACCCCCATTGACCTCTGTTAACCCCCATTAACCCCATTAACCCCATTGACCCTCATTGACCTCCTATTAACCCCTCAATGACCTCCATTGACCCTCCATTGACCTCTATTAACCCCCATTGACCCCCATTGACCCCCATTGACCTCCATTGACCTCTATTAACCCCCATTGACCACCATTAACTCCCATTGACCATCCCCATTGACCCCCATTGACCTCTATTAACCTCCAATGACCACCATTGACCCCCATTGACCCCCATTGACCTCTATTAACCTCCAATGACCTCCATTGACCCCCATTGACCCCCATTGACCCCCATTGACCTCTATTAACCTCCAATGACCACCATTGACCCCATCGACCCCACTGCCCCCAGGTCACCTCTCAGATCTCGTCACCTTCTCGACGCTGCTCCAGAAGTGTCTGACCCCCATTGACCCCCACTGACCCCCATTGACCTCTATTAACCCCCATTGACCTCTATTAACCCCCATTGACCTCTATTAACCCCCAATGACCCAATGACCCCCATTGACCCCCATTGACCTCTATTGACCTCCATTGACCTCCATTGACCCCATTGACCCCCATTGACCTCTATTGACCTCCATTGACCTCCATTGACCCCCATTGACCCCCATTGACCTCCATTGACCCCCATTGACCCTCATTGACCTCCATTGACCCCCATTGACCCCCAGGTCACCCCTCAGAACTCGTCACCTTCTCGACTGCTCCAGAAGTGCCTTGACCCCATTGACCCCCATTGACCTCCATTAACCTCAATGACCACCATTGACCTCTATTAACCTCCATTGACCCCTCATTGACCTCCTATTGACCTTCATTGACCTCCATTGACCTCTATTGACCTCCATTGACCTCCATTGACCTCTATTAACCACCATTGACCACCATTGACCCCCATTGACCTACCATTGACCTCATTGACCTCCATTGACCACCACTGACCCCCAATGACCCCCATTGACCCCCATTGACCTCCATTAACCACCACTGACCCCCAATGACCCCCATTGACCCCCATTGACCTCCATTAACCCCCATTGACCCCCATTGACCTCCATTAGCACCATCTATTGACCTCCATTGACCTCCATTGACCTCTATTGACCCCCATTGACCCCATTGACCTCCATTGACCCCATTGACCCCCATTGACCTCCATTGACCTCGCATGACCCCCATTGACCCCATTGACCCCCATTGACCTCCATTGACCACCACTGACTCCCAATGACCCTATTCCATTGACCTCTTACCTTATTGACCCCCATTGACCTCCATTGACCCCCATTGACCTCCATTGACCCCCATTGACCCCCATTGA
This sequence comes from Myiozetetes cayanensis, assembly GCF_022539395.1. Classification (NCBI taxonomy): domain Eukaryota; kingdom Metazoa; phylum Chordata; class Aves; order Passeriformes; family Tyrannidae; genus Myiozetetes; species Myiozetetes cayanensis. The sequence continues at coordinate 13,988 of NW_026087528.1, read as the reverse complement.
CCTCCATTGACCTCGCATGACCCCCATTGACCTCCATTGACCTCCATGGACCTCCATTGACCTCCATGGTGACCTCCATTGACCTTCATTGACCTCCATTGTCCTCCATTGACCCCCATTGACCTCTATTGACCCCCAATTGACCTCCATTGACCCTATTGACCCCCATTGACCCCCATTGACCCCCAATGACCCCCATTGACCTCTATTAACCCCCATTGACCCCATTGACCCCCATTGACCACCATTGACCTCCTATTAACTCAATGACCCCCATTGACCCCCAATGACCCCCATTGACCCCCATTGACCTCTATTAACCCCCATTGACCCCCATTGACCCCCACCCCCCCCAGATCTCGTCACCTTCTCGACGCTGCTCCAGAAGTGCCGCACCTCGCGGGCGATGGCGGCGGCCACGCGGCGCAGCTTGGCCTGCTCCTCCCGCTTGGCGCGCTCCTGGCGCTGCCGCTGCTCCTCGTGGTGCCGCATCACCATCCGCACCACCTGCACCACAGGGGGGGACAGGGGAGGGCAAGGTGGGCTTGAGGAACCACCACGAGTTCTTCAGGTGCTCCAAATGACACACAAAGTCCTCCCAAAAGCTCCCTCAGGTGGCACCAAAAGTTCTCCAGGTGCCACCAAAACCTCCCTCAGGTGCAACCAAAAGTTCTCCAGGTGGCACCAAAAGTTCTCTCAGGTGGCACCAAAAGTTCTCCAGGTGGCCCCAAAAGTTCTCCAGGTGACCCCAAAAGTTCTCCAGGTGGCATCTGAGGTTCTCCAGGTGCCCCCAGAGGTTCTAAAGGTGCCACCAAAAGTTCTCCAGGTGCCCCCTGAGGTTCTCCAGGTGCCACCAAAAGTTGGGCTTGAGGAGACACCACAAGTTCTTCAGATGGTCCAAACGACACCCAAAGCCCTCCCAAAACCTCCCTCAGGTGCCACCAAAAGTTCTCCAGGTGGCACCAAAAGTTCTCAGGGGGGACACAGAAGGGGACAAAGAGGATGGACAAGGTCAAGGTGGGCTTGAGGAACCACCACGAGTTCTTCAGGTGCTCCAAATGACACACAAAGCCCTCCCAAAACATCCCTCAGGTGGCACCAAAAGTTTTCCAGGTGCCACCAAAAGCTCCCTCAGGTGGCACCAAAAGTTCTCTCAGCTGCCACCAAAACCTCTCTCAGGTGCCACCTGAGGTTCTCCAGGTGCCACCAAAACCTCTCTCAGGAGCCACCAAAACCTCTCTCAGGTGCCACCAAAAGTTCTCCAGGTGCCACCAGAACTTCTCCAGGTGCCACCTGAGGTTCTCCAGGTGCCCCTGAGGTTCTCCAGGTGCCACCAAAAGTTCTCCAGGTGCCACCAAACACCCCTCCAACCCCACCCCAGGTTCTCCAGGTGTTCCAATCCCCTCCAGGTGCCCCCAGGTGCCACCAAATCCCCTCCAGGTGCCTCACCTTCCTGGCGCGCCCTCTTCCACATCCCTCTCCTGGGCGAAGTCAGCCCAGCCCCTCCAGAGTGCCACCAAACCCCTCCAGGTGCCACCAAGCCCCCGTCCCAGCCCTCCAGGTGCCACCAAACTCCCCTCCAGGTGCCCCCAGGTGCTCACCTTCCATGGCCACGTCCCTCTTCCACCTCCCCTCCTGGGGCGAAGTCGGTCCCCCAGCCCCTCCAGGTGCCACCAGATGCCACTCCAGGTGCCACCAAAGCCTCCTCCAGGTGCTACCAAACCCCTCCAGGTGCCACCAAACCCCCAGGTGTCCAGGTGCCACCAAACCCCCTCCCAGCCCCTCCAGGTGCCACCAAACCCCCTCCAGGTGCCACCAAACCCCCGAGGTGTCCCCAGGTGCCACCAATCCTCCTCCCAACCCCTCCAGGTGCCACCAAGCCCTCCAGGTGCCACCAAACCCCCAGGTGTCCCCAGGTGCCACCAATCCCTCTCCCAACCCCTCCAGGTGCCACCAACCCTCCAGGTGCCACCAAACCTCCTCCAGGTGCCACCAAACCCCCTCCAGGTGCCACCAAACCTTCCCAACCCCTCCAGGTGCCACCAAACCCCTCTCCCAACCCCTCCAGGTGCCACCAAACCCCTCCAGGTGCCCCCAGGTGCTCTCCAACGCCCCTCCAGGTGTCCCCAGGTGCCCCTAGGTGCCTCACCTTCCTGGCCACGCCCCTCTTCCACCTCCTCTCCTGGGCGAAGTCGGCCCTCCCAACCCCTCCAGGTGCTACCATGCAACCCCTCCAGGTGTCTCCAGGTGCCACCAAACCTCCTCCCAGGTGCCACCAAACCCCCTCCAGGTGTCTCCAGGTGCCACCAAACCCCCTCCAGGTGTCTCCAGGTGCCCCTCAGGTGCCACCAAACCCCCTCCCAAGCCCTCCCAGCCCCTCCAGGTGCCCCCAGGTGCCTCACCTTCCTGGCCACGCCCCTCTTCCACCTCCTCTCCTGGGCGAAGTCAGCCCTGCCAACCCCTCCAGGTGCCACCAAACCCCTCTCCAGGTGCCCCTCAGGTGTTCCAATCCCCCCAGGTGTCTCACCTTCCTGGCCACGCCCTCTTCCACCTCCTCTCCTGGGCGAAGTCAGCCCTGCCAACCCCTCCAGGTGCCACCAAACCCCTCTCCAGGTGCCCCCAGGTGTTCCAATCCCCTCCAGGTGTGTCACCTTCCTGGCCACGCCCCTCTTCCACCTCCTCTCCTGGGCGAAGTCGGCGGCCAGCCACTCCAGGTGCCACCAAACCCCCTCCAGGTGCCACCAAACCCCTCCAGGTGCCACCAAAACCCCTCCAGGTGCCACCCAGACCTTCACTCCAGGTGCCACCAAACCCCTCCAGGTGCCACCAAACCCCCTCCAGGTGCCACCAAACCCCCTCCAGGTGCCACCAAACCCCCTCAGGTGCCCCCAAACCCCCTCCAGGTGCCACCAAACTCCCTCCAGGTGCCCCCAGGTACCCTCAGGTGCCCCCAGGTGCCTCACCTTCCTGGCCACGCCCCTCTTCCACCTCCTCTCCTGGGCGAAGTCGGCCGCCAGCCACTGCATCTCCTCGCACAGGTAGTCCCAGTGCACCTTGGGCCGCGCCGGCTCCGGCACCTTCGGCAGGCGCCGCAGGGACCAGAACCCCTCCCGCTTCATCTCCGCCACACGGTGCTCCACCTCCGCCTCCTGGGGGAAAATGGGGGGAATTCAGCCAGATTTGGGGAAATGGGGGATAATTCAATTAAATTGGCTCAAAACGCGGGAAAAAAATGGGCGTAGATTGGCCCGAAAATGGAGTAAATGGGCAAAAAAGTGGGGGTAAATTGACACAGAAATTGAGTTCATCTCCGCCACACGGTGCTCCACCTCCGCCTCCTGGGGGAAAATGGGGGGAATTCAGCCAGATTTGGGGAAATGGGGGAAAATTTAATTAAATTGGCTCAAAAACGGGAAAAAAAATGGGGTAAATTGGCCCAAAAATGGAGTAAATGGGCAAAAAAAGTGGGGTAAATTGACACAGAAATTGAGTTCATCTCTGCCACACGGTGCTCCACCTCTGCCTCCTGGGGGAAAATGGGGTGAATTCAGCCAGATTTGGGTAAATGGGGGAAAATTTAATTAAATTGGCTCAAAAACGGGAAAAAAAATGGGGTAAATTGATGGTAAAATGGGGCAAAAATCAGGAAAATTGCAGAAAAAATTGGGTTTAATTGGGTAAGTTGCAGAAAAAAATGGGTCAAGTTATGTAAATTGCAGGAAAAAATGGATTAAATTCGGTAAATTCCCAAGAAAAAATAGAGTAAGTAGGAAAAAGATAGGTTAAATTGACCCAAAAATTGGTTTTATCTCTGCCACCTGGTGCTCCACCTCCGCCTCCTGGGGGAAAATGGGGGGAATTCAGAGAGATTTGGGTAAATGGGGGAAAGTTCAGTTAAATCGGCACAAAAACGGGAAAAAAAACGGGGTAAATTGGCCCAAAAATGGAGTAAATGGACAAAAAAATGGGGTAAATTGACATAAGAACTGGTTTTATCTCCGCCACCTGGTGCTCCACCTCTGCCTCCTGGGGGAAAATGGGGGGAATTCAGAGAAATTTGGGTAAATGGGGGAAAATTTAATTAAATTGGCTCAAAAATGGGAAAAAAAATGGGGTAAATTGGCCCAAAAATGGAGTAAATGGGCAAAAAAATGGGTTAAATTGACACAGAAATTGAGTTCATCTCTGCCACTCGGTGCTCCACCTCTGCCTCCTGGGGGGAAATGGGGTGAATTCAGCCAGATTTGGGTAAATGGGGGAAAATTTAATTAAATTGGCTCAAAAACGGGAAAAAAAATGGGGTAAATTGATGGTAAAATGGGGCAAAAATCAGGAAAATTGCAGAAAAAATTGGGTTTAATTGGGTAAGTTGTAGAAAAAAATGCGTCAAGTTATGTAAATTGCAGGAAAAAATGGATTAAACTGGGTAAATTCCCAAGAAAAAATTGAAGAAAAAAGTGGGTTAAATTGACACAGAAATTGGTTTCATCTCTGCCACGTGGTGTCCTACCTCTGCCTCCTGGGGGGGAAATGGGGTGAATTCAGCCAGATTTGGGTAAAGTGGGGAAAGGTCGGTTAAATTGGCCCAAAAATGGGGTAAATGGGCAAAAAAAATGGGGTAAATCGGGTAAATTGAAGAAAAAAATGGGTTAAATTGACATAAAAATTGGTTTTATCTCTGCCACCTGGTGCTCCACCTCCGCCTCCTGCACCAAAAATGGGGTGAATTCAGCCAGATTTGGGAAAATTGGGGAAAAGTCGGTTAAATTGGCCCAAAAATGGGAAAAAAATGGGGTAAAGTGGGTAAATTGAAGAAAAAAATGGGTTAAATTGACACAGAAATTGACTTCATCTCCCCCACCTGGTGCTCTACCTCTGTCTCTTGGGGGGAAATTGGGGTGAATTCAGCCAGATTTGGGTAAATTGGAGAAAATTCGGCTAAATTGACCCAAAAGTGGGGTAAATGGGCAAATAAAATGGGTTAAATTGACACAGAAATTGACTTCATCTCCCCCACCTGGGGCTCCACCTCCACCTCCTAGGGGAGGAAATAGGGCAAAAAATGGGTTAAATGGGCCAAAAAATGATTTAAATGGGAAAAAAACGAGGTTAGATTGGGTAAATTGTAGAAAAAAATGGGTTAATTAGAAAAAAATGGCTTGAATTAGAAAAAAAAATGGGTTAAAAAGACAGGAAACTCACTGAAATCGACCCAGAAATCTGTTGTATGGACCAAGAAACGGCTTAAATTGGCTCGAGAATCAGGAAAATTGGCAAAAAAATGGGCTAAATCAGCCTCAAAATCGGTTCAATTGACACAAAAATCACTTTGACTGATAAAAGGATGGGTTAAATCGGCACAAAAACGGGTTATGTTGACGCAAAAACTGGTAAAACTGACACAAAAATTGGTTAAAACCACCCAGAACTTGGCGAGACGGACCCAAAAACCAAAGAAATTGTCCCAAAAACCGGCGAGCTCAACCCAAAAGTCGGTGAAATCCCCTTCAAACCCCCTAAATCCCCCCAAACCCCCTCAAACCCCCAAATCCCCCTCAAGCCCCCCAAATCCTCTAACCCCTCAAATGCCCCCAACCTCCCCCAAATCCCCCTCAACCCCCAAATCCCTCTCAAACCCCCAATCCCCCTCAACCCCCAAATCCCTCTCAAACCCCCAAATCCCCCAACGCCCCCAAATCCCCTTAAACCCCCTCTAACCCCCAAATCCCCTCTAAGCCCCCAAATCCCCCCCAAACTCCCTCAAATCTCTCTCAACCCCCCAAATCCCCTGAAAACCCCCCAAACCCACTCCTAACCCCCAAATCTCCTCTCTAAACCCCCAAATCCCTCAACTCCCCCTCTAAGCCCCCAAATCCTCCTCTAATCCTCCCTAAGTCCCCCAGGCCCCAAATGTTTTCTAGACTCTGAACCCCCTCAAACCTCTCCAAGTCCCCTCAACCCCCCCAAATCCCCCAGACCCCCTCAAAGCCCACGAATCCTCCAGTTCACCCCAAGCCCTCAATCCCCCAAATCCCCCAAATCTCCCAAACCCCCAAATCCCCAAACCCCCTCAAACCTCACAAATCCTCCAGTTCACCCCAAACCCCTCAATCCCCCAAATCCCCCAAATCCCCCTCAACCCCCAAATCCCCCAAACCCCCTCAAACCCCACAAATCTCCCCTCAACCCCCCACAAATCCCCAAATCCCCCAAATCCCCCAAACCCCCAAATCCCCTCAAACCCCCAAACCCCAATCTCCTCAAACCCCCCAAACCCCAAATCCCCCTCAAACCCCCAAACCCCCCAAATCCCCCTCCAATCCCAACCAAACCCCCAGCCCCCAGCCCACTCACGTGCTTGGCCTGCCTCGGCGATCTCGGCCTGGGTGCGGTCCCTGCAGACTGGGGGGCTCGGGGGCCGGGGGCCGTCAGGGGGGTCCCAGGGAGCCCAGGGGAGGGGCTGCCGAGGACCCGAGAGACGAGGCCGGGGACACCGGACTGCTGCCCGTCATCCTGCACGGAGCCTGGGGGAAAAAATGGGAATTTTGGGGGTTTGAGGGGATTTGGGGGATTGAGGGACATGGGACTGCTGCCCGTCATCCTGCACGGAGCCTGGGAGAAAAAACCAGGGGGATTTAGGGGGATTTGAGGGGTTTGAGGGGACACCTGGACTGCTGCCTGTCATCCTGCAGCGGAGCCTGGGGGAAAAATGGGAATTTGGGGGAAAAACAGAGATTTGGGGGACACTAGGACTGCTGCCGTCATCCTGCACGGGCCTGAGGGAAAAAAATGGGAATTTGGGATTTAGGAGGGATTTTAGGGGGATTGAGGGACACTGGGACTGCTGCCCGTCATCCTGCACGGAGCCTGGGGGGAAAATGGAATTTGGGGGAAAATGGAAATTTGGGGGTTTGAGGGACATGGGGACTGCTGCCTGTCATCCTGCACAGGAGCCTGGGGCCAAAAAAATGGGAATTTGGGATTTAGGGAGGATTTTGGGGAGATTGAGGGACACTGGGACTGCTGCCCGTCATCCTGCACGGAGCCTGGGGGAAAAATGGGAATTTGGGGGAAAATGAGAATTTAGGGGACACCGGACTGCTGCCCGTCATCCTGCACGGAGCCTGGGGAAAAATGGGAATTTGGGGGAAAATGGAATTTGGGGACACTGGACTGCTGCCCGTCATCCTGCACGGAGCCTGGGGGGAAAAATGGGAATTTAGAGGGATTGAGGGATACCAGGACTGCTGCCTGTCATCCTGCACGGAGCCTGGGGGAAAAAAATGAGAATTTGGGGGTTTGAGGGGATTTGGGGGGATTGAGGGACACCGGGACTGCTGCCCGTCATCCTGCACGGAGCCTGGGGAAATTTGGGGGTTAGGGGGTTTGGGGGGCTTTGGGGGATTTGAGGGGTTTGAGAGGGATTTGGGGGGTTTGAGTGGGATTTGGGGGGTTTGAGAGGGATTTGGGGGTTTGAGGGGATTTGGGGAGGTTTGAGGGGGATTTGGGGGGATTGGGGGGATTTGGGGGGTTTGAGGACATGGGACTGCTGCCGTCATCCTGCACGGAGCCTGGGGGAGATTTGGGGGGTTTGAGGGGATTTGGGGATTTGGGGGGATTTGAGGGATTTGAGGGGATTTGGGGGAGTTTGGAGAAGATTTGGGGGTGTTGAGGCAGATTTCAGGGAGTTTGAGGGGGTTTGGGGGGTTTGAGGGACATGGGGACTGCTGCCCGTCATCCTGCCGCAGACCTGGGGGGAAAAAATGGGGATTTGGGGGGGTTTGAGGGGGATTTGGGGGGTTTGAGGGGATTTGGGGGGGGATTTGGGGGTTTGGGGGACACAGGGACTGCTGCCTGTCATCCTGCACGGAGCCTGGGGGGAAATAATGGGAATTTGGGGGGTTTGAGGGGATTTGGGGGACATGGGGACTGCTGCCCGTCATCCTGCACGGAGCCTGGGGAAAAATGGGGGGTTTGAGGGGATTTGGGGGAGTTTGGAGGAGGATTTGAGGGGGATTTGGGGGGGGTTTGGGGGATTTGAGGGGGATTTGAGGGACATGGGGACTGCTGCCCGTCATCCTGCACAGGAGTCTGGGGGGAAAATTGGGGCGATTTGGGGGGATTTGGGGGGTTTGAGGGGGATTTGGGGGGTTTGAGGGGATTTGGGGGGTTTGAGGGGGTTTGAGGGGGATTTGGGGGATATGGGGACTGCTGCCCGTCATCCTGCACGGAGCCTGGGGCAAAAAATAGGAATTTGGGATTTAGGGGGGGATTTGGGGGGTTTGAGGGGATTTGGGGAGATCTGGGGAGATTTGGGGGATTTGAGGGGGATTTAGGGGATTTAAGGAGAATTTGGGGGAGTTTCAGGGGGATTTGGGGGGTTGGGGGGGTTTGGGGGGATTTGGGGGTTTGAGGGGATTTGGGGGAGTGTGAGGGGGATTTGGGGACATGGGGACTGCTGCCCGTCATCCTGCATGGAGCCTGGGGGAAATGTGGGCAATTTGAGGGGATTAAGGGGGGGTTTGAGGGGGATTTGGGGGGTTGGGGGGATTTGGGGGTTTGAGGGGATTTAGGGGGTTTGGGGAGGTTTGAGGGGGAGATTTGGGGGTTTGAGGGACATGGGGACTGCTGCCTGTCATCCTGCATGGAGCCTGGGGGGAAAACGAGGGTTAGGGGATTTGGGGGAGTTGAGGGGGATTGAGAGGGATTTGGGAGGGGTTTGAGGGGATTTCAGGGGGTTTGGGGGATTTAGGGGGTTTGAGGGGGATTTGGAGGGGTTTGAGGGGGATTTGGGGAGTTTGAGGGGGATTTGAGGAGGATTTGAGGGGGTTTGGGGGATTTGAGGGGATTTGGGGGGTTGGGGGATTTGGGGGTTTGAAGAACATAGGGACTGCTGCCCGTCATCCTGCACGGAGCCTGGGGAGATTTGGGGGTTAGGGGGATTTGGGGGGATTTGGGAGGTTTGAGTGGGATTTGGGGGGTTTGAGGGGGATTTGGGGGATTTGGAGGGGGATTTTGGGGGTTTGGGGGATTTGGGGGTTTGAGGGGAATTTGGGGGTTTGATGGACATGGGGACTGCTACCGTCATCCTGCACGGAGCCTGAAGGGAGATTTGGGGGGTTGAGGGGGATTTGGGGGGGTTGAAAGGATTTGGGGTTTGGGGAGGATTGGGGGATTTAAGGGGGTTTGCGGGGTTTGGGGGATTTGGGGGAGTTTGAGGGGGATTTGGGGGTTTGAGGAGGATTTAGGGAGTTTAGAAAAGATTTGGGAAGATTTGAGGGGGATTTGGGGGATTTGAGGAACATTTGAGGAGGATTTGGGGGAGTTTGAGGAGGGATTTGGGGGCAGTTGGGAAGGATTTGGGGGGTTTGGTGTGGTTCAAGGGGGATTTAGGGGGAAATTGGGGGTTTAAGAAAATTGGGGGGATTTTGTGTGGACTTGGGCACCTCCCCCTCACCTGACCCACCCTCCTCCCTGTAGCCCCTCCTCCCCTGTAGCCCCTCCCCCTGCTTTTAACCTCCCCCTGCCCTTGTAGCCCTCCCCTTCACTTCTAGCCTCCCCCTCACCTCTGGTTCCTCCTTCTCCACTCTGGCCCCTCCCTCCTCTGTAGCTCTTCCCCTCCCCTTTGGCCCCTCCCCAAAAATCTGGCCCCTCCCCTCACTTGCAGCCCTCCCCTTCCTGTAGCCCCTCCCCCTACTCTTGCCCTCCCCTCACTTGCAGCCCCTCCCCTCACCTCTGGCTCCTCCTTTTCCACTGTGGCCCCTCCCCTCAGGTCTGGCCCCTCCTCCTCACTTGTAGCCCTCCCCTCACCTCTGGCCCCTCCCCCTCCCCTTGTAGCCCCTCCCTCTATTACCACCCTCCCCACCTCTGGCCCCTCCCCTCCCTTGTAGCCCCTCCCCTCAATTACCACCCTCCCCCCCACCTCTGGCCCTCCCCCTTGTAGCCCCTCCCTCTATTACCACCCCTCCCCCACCTCTGGCCCCTCCCCTCCCTTGTAGCCCCTCCCCTCAATTACCACCCCTCCCTCCTCACCTCTGGCCTCCTCCCTTGTAGCCCCCTCCCCTCAATTACCACCCCTCCCCACCTCTGGCCCTCTCCCCTCCCCTCTCCTCCAGCCCTCCCCCATCCCAGACTCACCTGTGGGTGGAGTGGTGGAGTGGGGGTGGGGCTGGCCCCGGGCCGCCCCTCCTCCTCCCGGCCGCAGGGCTGCTGGGAAGGGGCGCCTCATTCCGGGGGAGGGGCACCTGGCCGGCCCAGCCTCACCTGCGCGGCACCGCCTGTGGGGCGCCAGGGAGTCACGTTAAACCACGCCCACCTGAGCTCAGACCACGCCCACCCAACCCCCAGGGCCTCACCTGCGCGGCACCGCCTGCGGGGGGCGCCAGGGAGCAACAGGTGAGACCACGCCCACCTGAGCTCAGACCACGCCCACCTCCCTTTAACCACACCCACCCAACCCCCAGGGCCTCACCTGCGCGGCACCGCCTGCGGGGGGCGCCAGGGAGCGACAGGTGAGGCCACGCCCACCTCGCTTTAACCACACCCACCTGACTTTAACCACGCCCACCTGAGCTCAGACCACGCCCACCCAACCCCCAGGGCCTCACCTGCGCGGCACCGCCTGCGGGGGGCGCCAGGGAGCCACTGTTAAACCACGCCCACCTGCCTTTAGCCACGCCCACCCAACCCCCAGGGCCTCACCTGCGCGGCACCGCCTGCGGGGGGCGCCAGGGAGTCACCGTTAAACCACGCCCACCTTGCTTTGGTCACGCCCACCTCACTTTAACCACACCCACCTGAGCTCAGACCACGCCCACCCAGCCCCCAGGGCCTCACCTGCACGGCACCGCCTGCGGGGGGCGCCAGGGAGCAACAGGTGAGGCCACGCCCACCTCAATTAGCCACACCCATCTCACTTTAACCACGCCCACCCAACCTCCAGGGCCTCACCTGCGCGGCACCGCCTGCGGGGGGCGCCAGGGAGTCACGTTAAACCACGCCCACCTGGCTTTGGCCACACCCACCCGAGCTTAAACCACACCCACCCAACCCCCAGGGCCTCACCTGCGCGGCACCGCCTGCGGGGGGCGCCAGGGAGCAACAGGTGAGGCCACGCCCACCTCAATTAGCCACACCCATCTCACTGTAACCACGCCCACCCAATCCCCAGGGCCTCACCTGCGCGGCACCGCCTGCGGGGGGCGCCAGGGAGCAACAGGTGAGACCACGCCCACCTCAATTAGCCACGCCCACCCAACCCCCAGGGCCTCACCTGCGCGGCACCGCCTGCGGGGGGCGCCAAGGAGTCACGCTAAACCACACCCACCTTGCTTTGGCCACGCCCACCTCACTTTGGCCATGCCCACCTTGCTTTAGTCACACCCATCTTGCTTTAGCCACGCCCACCTGAGCTCAGACCACGCCCACCCAACCCCCAGGGCCTCACCTGCGCGGCACTGCCTGCGGGGGGCGCCAGGAAGCAACCATTAAACCACGCCCACCTCACTTTAGCCACACCCACCTAATCCCAGGCCTTGTTTTAAGCCCCCACCCACTTATTTTTAACCCCACCCACTTCTCTTAAGCTCCTCCCACCCCATTTGGGCCCCCCACCTGGCTCAGGCCCCTCCCCACCTGCGTGCGGGGCCCTCGTCCGTCCTCGGTCACACTCCACTTCCACGGTGCCGCTCACCTGGGGGACTGGGGGACACCGGGGTCACTCGGGGCACTGGGAGGGACTGAGGGGATTGGGGCACTGGGAGGGATTGGGGGCACTGGGGATTGGGGGCACTGGGAAGGACTGGGAGGGATTTGGGAGCAACTGGGAGGGATTGGGGCACTGGGAAGGACTGGAGGGATTTGGAGCAACTGGGAGGGACTGAGGGGATTGGGGGGCATTGGGAGGGAATTGGGAGGACTGGGAAGGAATGGGGGTAATTGGGGGGGACTGGGAGGGACTGAGGGGATTGGGGGCAACTGGGGCAACTGGGACCCTAAACCCAGTCTGGGACCCCCAAATTCCCTCACAGACCCCCCAGATTGATCAAGGAGCCCCCAAAACCCCTCAAGGACCCCCCAAATTGATCAAGGAACCCCCAAATTAATCAAGGACCCCCCAAACCCCCTCAAGGACTCCCTAAAATCTCCTCAAGGACCCCCAAACCCCCACAAGGACCCCCAAAACCTTCAAGGACCCCCAAATTGATCAAGGACCCCCAAATTGATCAAGGACCCCCAAAGTGATCAAGGATCCCCTCTAGATTTACCAAGGAGCCCTAAACCCCCTCAAGGACCCTCAAATTAATCAAGGAGCCCCCAAAATTGATTAAGGACCCCCAAATTGATCAAGGACCCCAAAACTCCCTTCAAAGACTCCCCCAAACCCCTCAAGGACCCCCAAACCTCACAGAGAGACCCCCCAAACCACTTCAAGGACCCCCCAAATTCACATAGAGAGCCCCAAGCCCCACAAGGATCCCCCAAAACTGATCAAGGACCCCCAAACCCATCGAGGACCCCCAAAACCCCTCAAGGACCCCCTAAACCCCCTCGGAGGACCCCTCAAATTAATCAAGGAGCCCCCAAATTGATCAAGGAGCTCCAACCCCCTCAAGGACCCCCCAAACCCCTCAAGGACCCCCCTAAAACCTTCAAGGACCACCCCAAATTGATCAAGGAAACCCCCAAATGGATCTAAGGACCCCCAAATCAACTCAAGGACCCCCAGACCCCCTCAAGGACCCCCAAAACCTTCAAGGATCCCCAAAATTGATCAGGACCCCCAAATTGATCAAGGAGCCTCCAACCCTCCTCAAGGACCCCCAACCTCCTCATGGACTCCCCCAAATTGATCAAGGACCCCCAAATTGATCAAAGACCACCCTAAACCCTCCAAGGACTCCCCCAAAACTCCTTCAAGGACCCCTAAAACTGATCAAGGACCCCCAAATGGATCAAGGACCCCCTAAGCTCCTCAGTGATCCCCAAACCCCTCAAGGACCCCCAGACCCTCAAGGACCCCCTCAAACCCCCTCAAGGACCCCCCTAAGCCCCCTCATGGACCCCCAAACCCTCAGAGAGACCCCAAACCCATCAAGGACCCCCAAACCCCCTCTCAGGGACCCCAAACCCCCTCACAGACCCTCTCAGCCCACAAAAGGACCCCCAAACCCTCCTTCATAGACTCCCCAAACCCCCTCAGAGTCCCCAAACCCACCAAGGACCCCCCCAAACCCTTCAAGGACCCTCCAAACCCCTCACAGACCCCCCAAACACCACAGAGAGACCCCCAAACCCCTCACAGACTCCAAACCCCTCATGGACTCCCGTGGGACCCCAAACCCCTCAAAGACCCCCAGTCCCCCTCAGACCCCTCAGAGAGACCCCAAACCCTCTCACAGACCCTCAAACGGGACCCCAAACCCCTCAAGGACCCCCTAATCCCCTCAAACCCCCTCAGAGACCCCAAACCCACCAAGGACCCCCCCAAACCCCCTCACAGACCCCAAACACCACATGGACCCCCAATGAGACCCCAAACCCCTCAAGGACCCCCTAATCCCCAAACCCCTCAGAGAGACCCCAAACCCACCAAGGACCCCCAAACCCTTCAAGGACCCCCAAACCTCTTCAAAACCCCCTAAACCCCTCACGGACCCTCCCCACCCCACACCAAACCCCTAAACCCTTAAGGACCTCCCAAACCCTCAAACCCCACACAAGGACCCCCAGACCCCTCAGAGAGACCCTAAACCCACCAAGGACCCCCAAACTCCACTCAGGGACCTCCCCAAACCCACCGCAAGGACCCCCCAAATCGCTCTCACAGACCCCAAACCTCACACAGGACCCCCAACCCACTCAAAATCCCCTATTACCTCTGCGCACACCAAAACCTGCAACCCCTCAAGGACCCCCCAAACCCCACACAAGGACCCCCAACACATTAAAGACCCCCAAACTCCCTCACAAGGAGCCCCTGAACTCCT
>NW_026087527.1:0-53849 GCF_022539395.1 Myiozetetes cayanensis | reverse complement strand
TCCCCAACTCGAGCCAAAGTTCGGGGATTTTCGGGCCGATGTGGGAAAAATCAGGAAGCTTTTTGGCCCCCTCATCCCACCCAGAAGGAGCAACCCCCTCCCTTCCCAATCCCGGTGCGAAAGAGGGAAGGATTTTCCATGTTTTAGAAACCAAAAAAAAGTGGGAAAGGGTTTTTTTTTCCGTTAAAAAAAGAGCAAACCCAGACGGAGAAGGAGGAGGAGGAAGAGGAGGAATTTTCGCGCAGCTCCGGAGGCGACTCCGGAGGCTCCCGGAGGTACTTCCAAGGTTTCCCTGGTTGCAGCAGTGTGGGAATTCGGGAATGGGATGGCAGGGGTCAGTCCAGGAAGCGCTGGCAGGCCTTTTTCCAGCGGCAGGCCGTGCACCACTGGTCCCGGTGCTCGATGCCGTAAACCTTGCGGCACTTCTTGGCTTCGCCCCGGATTTTCCTGGGAAAACGGGGAGGGAGGGAAGGGACACGGGGGGAATGGGTTATGGATCCACAGGGAAATGGGTTATGGATCCACAGGGAAATGGGTTATGGATCCATAGGGAAGGGAGTTTGACTGGGTTCTGCTCTGGGGGGAGAAGGGAAGGGGGGAAAGGGGGAAGGGGGAAAGAGGAGAAGGAGGGAGAAGGGAGGAAGAGAGGGGAAAAGGAGGGAAGAGGAAGGACAGAAGGAGGGAAGGGAGGAAAGAGAGGAAGGGAGGAAAAAGAAGGGAAGGGGGAAAAGGAGGAAGGGGAGGAAAAGGAGGGAAAGGGGAAAAGGAGGGAAGGAGGGAAAAGGAGGGAAGGGGGAAAGGGAGGGAAGAGAAGGAAAAGGAGGAAGGGGAAGAAGGAGGGAAGGGGGAAAAAGGAGGGAAAGGGGAAAAGGAGGGAAGGGGGAAAAAGGAGGAAGGGGAAAAGGGAGGAAGAGAAAGGAAAAGGAGGAAGGAAGGAGGGAAGGGGGAAAAAGAGGGAAGGGGGAAAAAAGGAGGAAGGGAGGGACAAGGAGGAGGGAAGGAGGGAAAGAGGGAAGGGAGGAAAAGGAAGGGAGAAAGAAGGGAAGGGGGAAAAGGAGGAAGAGGGAAAAGGAGGGAAGAGGGAAAAGGAGGAAGAGGGGGAAAAGAGGAAGGGGAAGGAAGAGGGAAGGGAGGGGAAATAAGGAAAAGGAGAGGAAGGGAGGAAAAGGAGGGAAGGGGGAAAAGAGAGGAAGGGGAGGAAAGGGGGGAAGGGGGGAAAGGAAAGAAAGGAAGAAGGGGAAAAAAAGGGGAAGAGGGGAAAAAGGAGGGAAGGGTGGAAAGGGAGAGAAGAGAGGGAAAAGGAGGAGAAGGAGGAAAAGGAGGGAAAAGAGGGAAGAGGGGGAAAAGGGGGTAAGGGAGGAAAAAGGAGAAGGGGGAAGAGGAGGAAAGGGAGGAAGAGGAGGAAGGGGAAAAGGAGGGAAGGGGGAAAAGGAGGAGGGAGAGAAAGAAGGGAAGGGGGAAAAGGAGGAAGGGGGAAAAGGAGGGAAGGGGGAAAGGAGGAAGGAGGAAAGGAAGGAGGGAAAGGAGGAAGGGAGGAAAGGAGGGAAGGGGGGAAAGGAGGGAAGGGGAAAAGAGGGAAGAGGGAAAGGAGAGAAAGGGAGAAGAGGAGGAGGAGGGAAAAGGGAGGGAAGGGAGAAGGGAAAAGGGAAAGGGAAAAGGGGGAAAAGAAGGAAAGGGAAAAAGGGGAAAGGGAAAAGGGAAAGGAAAAGGGGGAAGGGAAAAAGGGGGAAGGGAAAAAGGGGCAAAGGGAAAAAGGGGGAAAGGGAAAGAAGGGGAGAAGAGAAAGAGGGGGAGAAGAGGAAAGAGGGGGAGAGGGAAAGAGGGGAGAGAGGAAAAGAGGGGAGAGGGAAAGAGAGGAGAGGGAAAGAGGGGAGAAGGGAAAGAGGGGAGAAGGGAAAGAGAGGGGAGAAGGAAAGAGGGGAGAAGGGAAAAAGGGTCAAAGGGAAAGAAGGGGCAAGGGCAAAAGGGCTGTGGCTCCTGACCTGGTGCCCAGGGACACCCTGGGTGGGGAGGCGACGATCAGGTGGGATTTGAGCAGCGGCGTTTGGGGTTCGCTGAAGCTCAGCGAGCGACTCCGCACCTGGGGAGGGAGAGGGGGAAAAAAATCAAGGATCAAAAAGGACACCTCGTGCCCTTCACTCCCAACATCCAACCCCTCATCCCGAAAGGAAAACGGCCCCGGCGCTCACCGGTGACAGGGACGGCAGCGTGGAGGTGGCGGCGGCCCAGCTGATGCTGGTGAAGATGTGGGGGGACACCGGGATTTGGATGGAGGGCAAGGCCTGTGGGGGGACAAGAGGGGGGGCAGCATTAATCCCACTCCCATTCCCATGGAATTTCCAATGGAATTTACCCCCCCCAATCCGTGGATCCTGCTGAGGCGGAGCGTGGAATGTTCGGAGCGTGGAATGTTCGGAGCGTGGAATGTTCGGAGCGTGGAATGTTCGGCGTCACCCCCTGCAGGGTGACTTCCCAAATCCCAAATCCCAAATCCAACCCCCCAATCCCGCCTTGTTGGCATTTCTGGAGTTTTCCAGGGGTTTTCCCGAGGGTTTTCCCGCTTTGGGATGACGTCACAGGCGTTCCCTGTGGGATGGGGTTGGACCCACAGGCGGCTCCTGGAGTTCCACACTCCCAGCTCCAGGGAGACACTGCTGCTCCCAAGATTCCCACCTTTCCCAAGATTCCCACCTTTCCCAAGATTCCCACCTTTCCCAAGATTCCCAGTTTTCCCCCCTGTGCCCCAGGATCCGGCAGGGCAGCATTCCAGCCTCGGGAAGGGTGTGTTGCATTCCAAAGGAAGGGAACAGAGGCCCCAGGAGGGGGGGAGGGTGGAGCTTCCAGCTGGGAATGGGCACCCAAATCCCTGGAATGTCCCTAAAAACCCCAAACCTCTCCAGGGATAACAGAACATCCCCAAACCTCTCCAGGGATAACAGGACATCCCTCCAGCCAGGAACAAGCACCCAAATCCCAAAAAAACAGGGGCTATGGAAGCAGAGGCTGGGCAGCTCCACCCCAGCCAGGAACAGGCACCCAAATCCCAAAAATCCAGGGGCTATGGAAGCTGGGTGTCCAAAGGGCTGCAGGGAAACCTCTCCAGGGATAACAGAACATCCCTCCAGTCTGGAAAAACACCCAAATCCCAAAAATCCAGGGGTTATGGAAGCTGGGTGCCCAAGAGATGCAGGGAAAGCTCTCCAGGGATAACAGAACATCCCTCCAGCCTGGAAAAGCACCCAAATCCCAAAAAATCAGAGGCTATGGAAGCTGGGTGTCCAAAGGCTGAAGGGAAATCTTTCCAGGGATAACAGAACATCCCTCCAGTCTGGAAAAACACCCAAATCCCAAAAATCCAGGGGCTATGGAAGCTGGTTGTCCAAGGGCTGAAGGGAAACCTCTCCAGGGATAACAGAATGTTCTTCCTGCCAGGAACAGGCACCCAAATCCCAAAAATCCAGGGGCTATGGAAGCAGAGGCTGGGCAGCTCCACCCCAGCCTGGAACAGCCACCCAAATCCCAAAAAATCCAGGGGCTATGGAAGCTGGTTGTCCAGAGGATGAAGGGAAACCTCTCCAGGGATAACAGAATGTTCTTCCAGCTTGGAACAGGCACCCAAATCCCAAAAATCCAGGGGCTATGGAAGCTGGGTTTGGGATGCAGGGAAACCTCTCCAAGGATAACAGAATGTTCTTCCTGCCAGGAACAGGCACCCAAATCCCAAAAAAAACAGGAGTTATGGAAGCTGGGTGTCCAGAGGGCTGAAGGGAAACCTTTCCAGGGATAACAGAATGTTCTTCCTGCCAGGAACAAGCACTCAAATCCCAAAAAACCAGGGGTTATGGAAGCTGGGTGTCCAAGGGCTGAAGGGAAACCTCTCCAGGGATAACAGAATGTTCTTCCAGCCAGGAACAGGCACCCAAATCCCAAAAATCCAGGGGCTATGGAAGCCGGGTTTGGGATGCAGGGAAAGCTCTCCAGGGATAACAGAACATCCCTCCAGCCTGGAAAAACACCCAAATCCCAAAAATCCAGGGGCTATGGATGCTGGTTGTCCAGAGGGCTGAAGGGAAATCTTTCCAGGGATAACAGAACATCCCTCTAGTCAGGAACAGGCACCCAAATCCCAAAAAACCAGGGGCCATGGAAGCTGGTTGTCCAGAGGCTGAAGGGAAATCTTTCCAGGGATAACAGAACATCCCTCCAGACAGGAACAGGCACCCAAACCCCAAAAATCCAGGGGCTATGGAAGCTGGCTTTGGGATGCAGGGAAACCTCTCCAAGGATAACAGGATGTTCTTCCTGCCAGGAACAAGCACTCAAATCCCAAAAATCCAGGGGCTATGGAAGCTGGGTGTCCAAGGGCTGAAGGCAAATCTTTCCAGGGATAACAGAACATCCCTCCAGCCTGGAAAAGCACCCAAATCCCAAAAAACCAGAGGCTATGGAAGCAGAGGCTGGGCAGCTCCAACCCAGCCTGGAACAGCCACCCAAATCCCTAAAAACCAGGAGCTATGGAAGCTGGGTTTGGGATGCAGGGAAACCTTTCCAGGGATAACAGAACATCCCTCTAGTCAGGAACAGGCACCCAAATCCCAAAAATCCAGGGGCCATGGAAGCAGAGGCTGGGCAGCTCCACCCCAGCCAGGAACAGGCACCCAAATCCCAAAAAATCCAGGGGCTATGGAAGCTGGTTGTCCAGAGGCTGAAGGGAAATCTTTCCAGGGATAACAGAACATCCCTCCAACCTGGAACAGGCACCCAAATCCCAAAAATCCAGGGGCCATGGAAGCTGGTTGTCCAGAGGCTGAAGGGAAACCTCTCCAGGGATAACAGAATGTTCTTCCTGCCAGGAACAGGCCCCCAAATCCCAAAAATCCAGGGGCCATGGAAGCTGGGTGCCCAAAGGGCTGCAGGGAAACCTTTCCAGCGATAACAGAACATCCCTCTAGTCTGGAACAGGTACCTAAATCCCAAAAAACCAGGGGCTATTGAAGCAGAGGCTGGGCAGCTCCACCCCAGCCTGGAACAGGCATCCAAATCCCTAAAAACCAGGGGCTATGGAAGCTGGGTGTCCAGAGGCTGAAGGGAAATCTTTCCAGGGATAACAGGATGTTCTTCCAGCCAGGAACAGGTACCCAAATCCCAAAAATCCAGGGGTCATGGAAGCAGAGGCTGGGCAGCTCCACCCCAGCCTGGAACAGGCATCCAAATCCCAAAAATCCAGGAGCTATGGAAGCTGGGTTTGGGATGCAGGGAAACCTCTCCAGGGATAACAGAATGTTCTTCCTGCCAGGAACAAGCACCCAAATCCCTAAAAACCAGGAGCTATGGAAGCTGGGTTTGGGATCCAGGGAAACCTCTCCAGGGATAACAGAATGTTCTTCCTGCCAGGAACAGACATCCAAATCCCAAAAAAAACAGGTGCCATGGATGCTGGGTGCCCAAAGGGCTGAAGGGAAACCTTTCCAGGGATAACAGAATGTTCTTCCAGCCAGGAACAAGCCCCCAAATCCCAAAAATCCAGGTGCCCAAAGCACACCGGCACCTCCCACCCTCGGGCGGGACCCGCGGATCCAACCGCGCCATCACCTTTCCCCTTCCAAACATTCCAGAGGGTGATCCCAAAGATTTTGGGAGGTGTCCCAAGGATTTGGGCAGCCCCCCCAGAGCTCACCTGGTAGGCGTGGTCGGCCTGGATGTGCCAGAAGGAGCCGGGGGCCGACTGGCTGAGGGCACCACCGGCCAGGCCGGGTTCCAGCGGGATCGGCTCCAGCGGGAGCGGCTCCAGCGCCTGCCGGATGACGATGGGAGCCGAGGTGGCCGTGGTACTGGTGGTACTGGTGGTACTGGTGGTACTGGTGGTGCTGGTGGTCACCTCAGGGCTCGCTTCTTCCTTCACCTGCACCTCGGTGTAATAAAAATCCTCCTCCCGCTTCCGCTGCTGCTCCCACTCGGCGCCGTCCCTGCCCCCGGGGGAGGGAAGAGAGGGAAGAGGTTGTCCTGGTTTTTTCCAGCTTTCCTGGGAAGCAGGGAGAGAGGAATCTCCCCCCCTTTTCCAGCTGTGATCCCAAAGAGTCAGATGGGCAGGCTGAGCTCTTCCCAGGGGGGGCTGGAGAAAGCGCTGGAATTGCCGGCCGAAAATTCCCGGATGGGAATTTTCGGCCGGCAATTCCAGCGCTTTCTCCAGCTCCCGGTTGGGAATTTTCGCTTGGAATTCCCCCTCCCCCATCACCCTGGGGTTTCATCCATCCAGGAGGGAATAAAGAGCTCCTGGAGAGATGGTTTTGGTGGGTTTTTTCCCAGTGTTTTTATCCAGCGCTGGATGGCGCTGTGGGATCGCTCCTGGAGAATTCCCGCTTGGAAAAGGGAGGAGGAGGAAAAAAAAATCTCCGGTGGGAAATAGGGATAAATTACAGGTGGGATAGAGATCCTTGTGCCCTCAGTGTATTTTTTTTGGGGAGGGGGAATTCCTAGGAAAAAATGCCAGGATGCCACCAGGATTCCCAAGAGTCGAGGAAGAGCTGGGTGATCCCAAGGTTTTCCAGCTGCCAGAGCTCACCAAATCCAGCTCTGGAAGTTGTAAAATAACCCCCCCCTTCACCTACCTGGGCAGTCTCAAAGTTTAAACCTATTTTTTTATTCTAAAAAAAAAACCTCCCATTTTACTAAAAAATAATTAAAAAAAAAATTCAATTTTGCCCCCTCATATTTAAAAAAACTCCATGTTTTTACCCCGTTTGTTTCTCAAGAAAACATAATTCCCCTTAAAAAAAAACCTCATATTTTCCCCAAAACCTCACAATTTTACCAGAGAAACCTCAATTCCACCCCTGAAAAAAAAACCCCACATTTTTCCCCAAAACCTCACAATTTTCCCAGAGAAACCTCAATTCCACCCCCCTAAAAAAAACCCCACATTTTCCCCCAAACCTCACAATTTTACCAAAGAAACACCATTTCACCTCCCTCCCAAAAAAAACCCACATTTTTCCCCAAACCTCACAATTTTACCAAAGAACCCTCAAATTTTTTCCCCCAAACCCACCATTTTTTCCCTAAACCACTGATTTTTTTCCCCCAAAACCCACCATTTTCCCTCAAAACCACTGATTTTTTTTCCCCAAATCCACTATTTTTTTCCCAAACCCACTGATTTTTTTTCCCCCAAAACCCACCATTTTTTCCCAAACCCACCAACTTTTTTTCCCCATAAACCCCACATTTTTTTCCTAACAAAAGCCCTTTCCATCCTCAAAAAATTCAGGTGAAATCCTGGCACCAAAGGCAGGATTTCCAACACTGGGATCATTCCTGGCACCAAAGGCAGGATTTCCAACACTGGGATCATTCCCAGCAGGAATTAGGGATGACACAGCAGGGAGGGACGTGGATTTGGTGTCTGGATAGGGATTGAGGTGGAATCCTGAGGTGAAATTTAGGTTATCCAAAGGTGAAATCCTGGCATAAAAAGCAGGATTTCCAGCACTGGGATCATTCCTGGCACCAAAGGCAGGATTTCCACAACACTGGGATCATTCCCAGCAGGAATTAGTGATGACACAGCAGGGAGGGACGTGGATTTGGTGTCTGAGTAAGGATTGAGGTGGAATCCTGAGGTGAAATTTAGGTTATCCAAAGGGGAAATCCTGAGGTGAAATTCTGGCATAAAAAGCAGGATTTCCAGCACTGGGATCATTCCTGGCACCAAAGGCAGGATTTCCACAACACTGGGATCATTCCCAGCAGGAATTAGGATGACACAGCGGGGAGGGACCTGGATTTGGTGTCTGAGTAAGGATTGAGGTGGAATCCTGAGGTGAAATTTGGCTTATCCAAAGGTTATCCAAAGGTGAAATCCTGGCACCAAAAGCAGGATTTCCAGCACTGGGATCATTCCCAGTAGGAATTAGTGATGACACAGCAGGGAGGGACGTGGATTTGGTGTCTGGGCAGGGATTGAGGTGGAATCCTGAGGTGGAATCGTCCTTACCCGAGGTGCTGGGTCCGCACGTGCCGCTTGATGCCGACGATGGAGCGCAGGAGCTTCCCACAGCTGGGCCACAGGCACTTGTACATCACCTTCACCGAGTTCTGTGGGGACAGATGGCACTGTCACCCCCTCCCTGGTGCCACTGTCCCGTCCCTGGGGTGCTGGCCCTGGGACAGCCCCACTGTGGCAGTGGCACCGGGGTGTCGCTCCACTGGGAGGGTGGACAGGGATAAATTCGGAATTTAAAGGCGGAAAGCAGCTGCAAATCCCTGGATGGAAGAGACCACGTGGCCCTCTCCATGCTAAGCATGGAGTAGAATCCAACAGGGTTGGGAAAGAGCTCTGAGTCAAACCCTGGCTCCGAGCCCGCCGTGGTTCCCAGCCCGTGGCGCTGATGCCACATCCAGCCTGTCCTGAAACACCTCCAGGGACAGGGAATCCACCCCCTCCCTGGGCAGCCCATTCCAAGGGCTGAGCACTCTCCAGGGAAAGAATCCCTTCCCCACATCCCACCTGAACCTCCCCTGGCCCAGCTGGAGGCCCAGCCCTCTTGTCCTGCTGCTGCTTCCTGGGAGCAGAGCCCCATCCCAGCCGGCTCCCCCCTCCTGGCAGGGAGTTGTGCAGAGGGATGAGGTCTCCCCTGAGCCTCCTCCTCTCCAGGCTGAGCCCCCCAAAAAAAAAACCTGAGTTCCCACCCGGATGTAACCAAAACTCAGTATTTTCTCCACCTTCTGTGTGGTTTCTGAGGGATTGGTAATCACTGGGTTGTTGGCAGAATCCATGCAGGGCACAGCGGGCACCTCAGGGTGTTAAAGAGCTCTCCAAGGAGGGTTTCTTTGCCTCCCCCCACCCCGGGGTGGCACCAGCACCTTCACCCCCCAACCTGAGGGGACATTTCTGCTCATGGGTCCTACTGGACTGGCCTAAGGGGCAGCTGCAACCACCCAGACCATCGGAGACTCCAAAAATATCCCGTGACTCACGGAGTTAAATCACCCATTGTGGAACTCCCCGCCCCTGGGGGAGGTGCTGGACGTTCCCACCTGAACCCCAGCACGTACAATCTCGGGGTTTTTGGGAATCAGACAACCACAGGGTCAGCTGGCTTGGGAAAGACCTCTGAGATCATCGAGCCCAACCCCTCGCTCCGCTGATGCCACATCCAGCCTGTCCTGAAACACCTCCAGGGACGGGGAATCCACCCTGGGAAGCCCCTTCCAACCTAAACCTCCCCTGGAACAGCTGGAGGCCGTGCCCTCTTGTCCCTGGACTTCTGCTACCACTCCTGGAATCCAGAGGGGGGCCCAGAACTCCCACAGGACCACGCTCTCAGCAGGACTGTGACCATCACTCCAACAGATCTGCTGGACCAACACCTTTCCCCTCCATTTACTTCACCCCCAGTGTGGGGGGGGGTCCACGTGGTGCTCAGCACGGGGGGCTCGACAAACCGCTCTGCTTGGAATTCTCTTCTCATCCCGGGGTGCTGCACGTCAGTCTTGGGGTGGGGGAGGGGGGGGCTTAAAACCATTTTAACTCCGCATCGCTGCACTAATTATAACCTTCGGAGCAAACCGTAACTCCTTCCTGTTTGTTTGGGGCAAAATGTAACACATCTCTGGTTTTTCCCTCCCACCCACCCACCCTTCCCACCTTCCTCTTGCGCGGGGCGGGTTCCTCCGGCACGGAGGGCTCGGGGTCTGTCTCGAAGCCGTCATCGCCCCGGGGCTCCCCGGAGTATTTGGGGCTGCCGGAGGAGGCGGGGTGAGGTGGCGAAGGGGCGGAGATGTCGCTGGCCCCGCTCCAGTGGCCGCTGCTGGTGGTGCTGCTGCCGCTGTCCGACACGTCCCCGCTCTCCTTCCAGGGGTCCCGCGATGCTGCGGGAAAAGAAAGGATTGGATGGGGAGGGGGACACACACATGGAACACACGCCAGGGTTGGACAAACCCCCGCCACGGGGTTGAATTGTTTCGTTTACCCTCTTAAAAATAAAAAAAACCCAAACCACGAAGCCCTTTGCACTTCTGCTCCTGGTTGTTGGTGGTTTATCCCTGTTTTATCCCATCTCCCCATCGGCACAGCCGGCAGCGGGACCAGCGCATTTCCCACGGCTCTTCCCGCCCCCTCGGGGGGTTTATTTTTATCCCTGTCTGACTCCTCGGGAATGAAAAGGGCCTCTAAAAAAAGGAGTGACCGGGTGGTGCCTCCCCCACCCGGATTCCTGCGGGGGGCTCCCCATCCCACGGGATGGCTGCGGGATTCGGGATCGCTCCCAGGGCGCTGCCGGGGCTGTCCCGGTCCCGGCTGGAGCCGCCGCCTCCCAGGAAATTTGGGAACTGGGGAGTCCTGGGGGATCATTTTGGGTACAATCCTGGGTGGATTTGGGCTGATTTTGGGTGGATTTGGGTCGTTTTTCCTACCATTCCAGCTGCGATTTTGGTGGAACTTCATGGGAATTGGGATGAAATCTGGGGGGGGAATTTTGGGGAATCGGGGAATCCTGGGCTTGACTTGGGGAATCCTTGGGGGTGACTTTGAGGGTGATTTGGGGTGGATTTGGGTCGATTTGGGGCGGATTTGGAGCCTTTTCCCCCCCGCCATTTCTGCTGCCACCCGGGCTGAAATTCCCCAGAATTCCTGGAATTCCCATGGAATCCTCCCCAAAATCCAGGTTTGCCAAGCTGCTGCTGCGCTTCCCAGCCCTCAGATTAATCGACCTCGAGTGTCTGGAGCATCTTTTCTTCTTCTTTCTGCTGTGGAGGGGCTGCAGGGGAGGGAAGGGAACAAGGGCCAGGAGGAGAGGGAACGGCCTCCAGCTGGGCCAGGGGAGGGACAGGTGGGATATTGGGAACAATTCCCACCTGGAAAGGGCTGTCAGGCACTGGAATCAACTTCCCAGGGCAGGGCTGGATTCCCCATCCCTGGAGGGATTTAAAATCCCTGTGGATGTGGCCCTTGGGGACAGGGGGCAGGGCTGGACTTGGCAGTGCTGGGGTTGGTTGGACTTGGTGATCCCAGAGGGATTTTCCAACTTTAATCATCCCAAAGAGTTCTGTGCCATCCTGGCATTGTCCCATCTCCTACAACTAAAAGTTTAATAAGGTGGGGGTCCCAAATTCCCAGAGAACAAGGGCCAGGATGAGAGGGAACAGCCTCGAGGGCACATTTAGTCGGATATCGGGAACAATTCCCACATGGAAAGGGCTGTCAGGCACTGGAATGAACTTCCCAGGGCAGGGCTGGATTCCCCATCCCTGCTGGGATTCCCAGTCCCTGGGGATGTGGCCCTTGGGGACACGGGGCAGGGCTGGCCTGGGCTGGTTGGACTCGGTGATCCCAGACGGATTTTCCAACTTTAATCATCCCAAAGGATTCCCAATCCTGGCATTGTCCCATCTCCTACAACTAAAAGGGATTTTAATAAGGTGGGGCTTCCCCAATTCCCAGAGAACAAGGGCCAGGATGAGAAGGAACGGCCTTGAGGGCACGTTTAGTTGGATGCTGGGAACAATTCCCACATGGAAAGGGCTGTCAGGCACTGGAATCAACTTCCCAAGGCAGGGGTGGATTCCCCATCCCCAGAGGGATTCCCAATCCCTGTGGATGTGGGAACAGAGGTGGCCTGGGCAGCAATTCCCAGACCCCGTTTCCTCCAGGAATTCCGGGGTTTCCCTCCCGATCCATCCCGTGGGAATCACTCACCGCTCTCTCCGGAGGGAGGGCTCTGCACCACGGGGGAACAGGACAGGCTGGTCAGCACCATGGCAGCCACCATCTCATCCATCTCCACGGCAGCATCAGCTTTCCTGCGCCCACAGGGTTGGGAAAACACGTGGAGGGTTGGGAAAAAAAAAGCGGAGCCACCACCCGGATACGACCCCTGAGAAACCCCCAACCCTGCAGCTTCACCCCCCTCCCTCCTCCTGGGGTGGGAAAAAAAAAAGAATAAATTAAAAAATCCCCTTAATCCTTAAAGGAACCACCCTCTGGATAATCCCACGCTGGTGGAAAATGCCAGCCCCTCTCCCGCTCCGAGCGATCCCATTTTGGGGGGAAAAAAAGGCACCACCAACCTCTTGGGAACGTCGATGCTGCTGGATATGGATCTGGGCAGGGTGTCAGCAGGAGGCTGGAGCGTGTCCTGCACCCTCCAGCAGCTCTGCAAGCCCTGCTCCTTCCCCTGCTCACATTCCTGCCCGCTGGAAGTGAGGAGCACCTGGAAAAGGTTGGGAAGGGAGGAAAGGAGAGGAGATTTCCCGGGTGATGCGATCCCGAATTCCCACCTTGGCTCTTCCATTCCCACCTCCCTCAGGCAGGGAAGGGAGATGTTCAAACCTCACCTCCTTCTCCTCCTCCTCCTCTTTCCCAGAGTCCCAAATTCCTCCTGACTTTTCCATCACCACCAGTCCAATCCCAATCCCAATCCCGTGTCTGTGTCGATGGACGCTCCGAGCGTCCCTGGCTATTTACGGGAACATCTCCTCATGGAATGTTCCCACCAAGGATGGATGGACACACCCACCTCCCTCAAGTGGGAATTCCAGCAGAAACCAGGGGTGGAAAAAGCCCCCAGGGCGAAGGGAATCGGCACAAGGATCGAGACACGGAAAGATCCCAACCTGCCCGCCGAAAACGAGGATGGAGGGGTGTGTGGATCCAGGTTTTTCCATGAACCACCCACAGCACCTCAGGGTCTGGATGTCCCTGGCAGGTGAAGACACCCCAGTGCTATTTTAATGCCGTTCCCAGCAGGCAAAGGTTGCTCCTGGAAAAATCTTCCAGAGCGGAGCAGGCGGAGCGACAAAAAAATCGGGAGGAGCCAAAAAACCACCCAGGGGATTTATGGACCCTCCAGAGAGCAGAGAGCTCCACAGGGAGCAGCCAGGATTTGGGATTTACCTCTCCTCGGTGTTAATGCCTGGCCAGGCATTAACAGGAACCGCTCCGGTGGGATGGAGTGTGATCGTTATTCCCAATCCCAGGAATATCCCTATCCCTGGCCAAGGCACGGCCCCTCCTTAAGCACCAGCAGTCCAGGACACATGGAATGTGAGGGCATTCCCACCTCACTCCTCCCTTTTTCACCCCAAACATCCACACCCTCGATCCAGACTGAGCTCCGAGGTCTGAGCCACGGGGGGAGCTCCTGGAAACTTCCCTTGGGATTGGAAGGTGGGTTATGGGAAGATGGGATCAATCCACGGGAGGGAAGCCCACTGGGAGCCACTTCAGGTGTCGAAACCATCTCCCTCCACCTCAGAGGGCTGGAGAGAACAAGAAGCTACTCCCTCCTCTCCTCTTCCCATTCCCACTCCTGCCTGGGATCAGGGATATCTCCGGAGGGGATGGATCTCAGCCCAAACCCTTCAGACACATCCAGGGCCAAAAGCATCATCATCATCATCACCACCCACCCACCAAAGATTCCTGGGAACTGCCAGGAATTCCCCACCATCGGGAAAACCCGGGAGGCTTTCCCAGGACGTACCTGCTGCCCGGGGAATCCGGGAGCTTGGCTGTTCTCCTCCAAGGGGAGCGCGCAGGATCCGTCCTCGTGGCCTCCAGGGGCCAGCTCGGGCTGCAATCCCGGGATTTGGGCGGCTACCGCCGGAATTCCGTCGGCGGGAACGCGGGTGCCGAGCAGGGAGCGCTTCCCCAGGCGCCGGGACAGCACGGTGGCCATGGCACTGCAGGGGAGAGGAACACAAGGATGTCGGATCCGGAGAGGGATCCTGGACATCGACCGGCGTCTTCCCGAGGAGCTGGGAAAGGCCCTGCGCTCCCAGGAGCCCGGATTCCCTGGGGATGCAGTCAGGATGGTGCTCGGAGCCTCCGTTCCCTCCGGAGCTTCCCTTCCCATTCCCTTTCTGGAGCTTCCATTACCATTCCCCTTCTGGAGCTTCCCTTCCCATTCCCTTTCTGGAGCCTCCATTCCCTCCCTTCCCATTCCCTTCCTGGAGCCTCTGTTCCCTTCCCATTCCCCTCCTGGAGCCTCCGTTCCCTCCAGAGCTTCCCTTCCCATTCCCCTTCTGGAGCCTCCATTCCCTCCCTTCCCATTCCCTCTCTGGAGCCTCCATTCCCTCTGGAGCTTCCTTCCCATTCCCTTCCTGGAGCCTCCATTCCCTCCCTTCCCATTCCCTTCCTGGAGCCTCCAACCCTCTGGAGTTTCCCTTCCCATTCCCCTCCTGGAGCCTCCATTCCCTCTGGAGCTTCCCTTCCCATTCCCTTTCTGGAGCCTCCATTCCTTCCCTTCCCTTCCCATTCCCTTTCTGGAGCTTCCCTTCTTATTCCCTTCCTGGATCCTCAGTTCCCTCTGGAGCTTCCCTTCCCATTCCCTTTGTGGAGCCTCCATTCCCTTTGGAGCTTCCCTTCCCATCCCATTCCCTTCCTGGAGCCTCCAGTTCCCTCCGGAGCTTCCCTTCCCGAGGCTCTTCCCGCCTGTCCCACTCCGACCCCACAATTATTTCTATCCCGAAGTGTTTCTCTGTAACCATCTTTAACCTATTCCGCCCCCAGGGAAGCCGGGAATGGGATGTATCCAACCACATCGCCGCTAAATCCAACGGCTCCAGCAAGTGACAGCATTCCAATGGCAGATGCCGCCTCATTTCGGTGTTTTTTGGGATGATCCCGGACGAGAAAAGCTCCCCTGAGGCGGAACAGGGAGCTCTCCCCGCTCCTCTGGAGCCGTCCCAAGAAAGGTTACTCCGAGCCACATCCCACACTTCAAAGGGACTCCCGGGATTCGCGGGCGCTTTTATGGGATAACCGACCGCGCTCGTCCCGCCCCGGAACGCCGGGTAGAAAATTAACAGCAAGCCGGCAGCCACAAAGGAAGGGAGAGGGAAGAGCGGGCGCGGGGTGTGCCAAGGAAAACTCCTCGTGCCAGGGCTGCCCGCAGGGATTTCTCCTTCCCTCCGGAGCGGGATCAAAGCGCCCGCTCTCCCGGCTCTCCCTCTCATCCCGCCGGGATTTCCGCAGCGTCCGGGGGGTGCTCCTGAACCCCTTGTTTTTAATTTTTGGTTTTTTTTTTTTTTTCCGTGGTGCAATAATGGGATCCACGCGGGAATGGCTCATCCAAAGGGACACCGGGAAGGCTGGGAGGGGGGACACGGTGAAGCCCCCACCCCTTCCGCCGGCATCGACCACCACGCACGCAGCCACCGGGAAAACCTCGCGCCGGGGTATCCCGGGATTCCGAGGGCTCCGGGAATCGCTGATGAGTGGAAGGGAAGCGGTGCCGGCTCCGAGGCAGCTCCTGGCGGGCAGCCAGGAGGGAGGGCAGCGCCGAAGGTGGAGAGGCGGCTTCTCATTTCCTTCGGGCTTTTTTTTTTTGCGCTTGGCCTTCCCTCTTCCTTACCCCCCCCCGCCTCCTCTTCCCTCTCCGGCCCGGGAAGGAGGAGAAGAGGGGGGAAGGAAAACCCTCCCAAACTTTTCGGAGCCGCATCTGCTCCCAGCGGGCCGGATCCAGTTTGGGAGCCCGGGGTGTGTGTGGGGGTGTGTGGGGAAACACCGAGGCCAAAAAAATCCTTCTCCTCCATCCACGTCCCAAACCACGGAGCGGGAGTCGGGAATAGGGCAGGAGGAGCCGGGAGGCCAACTCTGCCGCCTCCGGAGCCCTCCCAGCTGTTCCCAATCACGCGCCGCAGGGGTCAGAGAGCCGGCACAGATCCCAAATTATTCCCTTGCTCCGACGCCGGGCGTGTATTTTGGCCGGCGTTTTCCCAGCTCTTGCCAGGGAGTTGTGGGGGAAGAAAACGTCAGCGTGCCCGCTGGCTGGAGCGAGGCTTTGGAAAAGCGGGAGCCCCGCTCGGCAAACGAGGAACGCTGGGATTAGCAAGGAGGGGACGTGGGGAAAGCGGGGAGGGTGTCCCAGTGCTCATCCCGGCTCCTGCTTGCCCGGGCTTTGCCGGGAGAAAGGCAAAGTTCCTGCTTTCCCCGACCACCGGCGCAAATCCCCTCTCCAGGGAACGTGCTGTTACAGCACACCCCGTTTTTCCATGTGTTTTTTTAATGGATAAATGCTGGTAGGTCTTCTCCTCAAGTCCAGCCTAACTCCTGCCACGGATCAACAACCCGGACCACGAAGTCCAGGCTACGACAGACCCCGAACGCTGCAAGAACCGACGACGAGCCCAGTTTTAATCTCTCTTCCAAAAAAATCGCCCCTTCTCATCCCAAAATATCCCGAAGCTCTTTGCAAACAGGGGTATCCACAGGGATATCCACAGGGATATGCAGAGTTCGGGCCTGTATTAAACCAAGAGGCGACGAGGATCTGCTGACCCCGAGTCAGAACCAAACTCCCGGCGCTCCCGGACAAGGAACAACAAAAACCGGCGCTTCCAAGAGTTTCCCTCCTAATTCCACCTCGTTTCACAGCTCGGCGTCGTGCCCACGATGTGTCACCGCGTGGAAAGGAAGGCTCCCCGACCCTCATCCACAACAACGCTCGCTGCCGCCGGGAGATTCCCGAGGGAAACGATGCCGGGAGGGAAAACACATTCGGAGGTCGCGCTCCCGACCACATCCACGGTTTTTTTGGTGCCGGCGAGGGCAGGGAGACTTCCCAAAGGCATCGGGGAGCCGGCATCGAAGGCAGTCAGGAAGGAAAGGGCGGGAGTTGGAGCTTTTCTGGGAGCGGGCACAGGGATTCGTGGCACGGGCTGCGTGTGTGTTCCCGTGTGCGGGGCACGTGGGGAAGATGGCAGGGCTGGAGGCACGGCAGGAGGAGGAGGAGGAGGAGGAGGTGGTGCCCGGGCCTGCCGAGGAGGGCGGCACCGGGCAGGGCACGTGTGCGAGGGGAGGGGGACACACGGACCGGGAAAGCCGGGGGGGAGAGGGATGTGTGCCGGGATGGGGGGGCTGGCATGGACCGGGATGGGGGCTGGCATGGACAGGGATGGGGGCTGGCATGGACCGGGATGGGAGGCACAGATAGGGGTGGGCATGGACCGGGAGGGGGACACGAACGAGGATGAAGGGGGTGGACACAGGCACCGGGCAGGGGTGGGCATCCACCAGGATTGGGAGCACACAGACACCGGGTGGGCACAGGGATAATGGGGGGGGCATAGGCACCAGGATGGGTGGGCATATACCGGGATGGGGAGGAGGGAGGGCACAAATACCGAGTGGGCAGGTACCGGCACCCCAAGCACCGCGCTGGGGGTGGCACAGAGCCCCGGGGTAAGATGCCCAGGGGGGTCTGGCAGCGGGCAGCACTCGGAGAAGGGGTGGTCGCCCGGGACTGGCAGAGCCCTGGTGTGTGTGTGTGGGGGGTGTGGTACAGACACCGGGCAGGGTGGGCATTCACCGGCATGGAGGGGGTACAAGCACCGGGCCGGAGGGGGCACAGACACGGGTAAAGGGGTTCTCACCCCGGGACCGGCAGAGCCTCGGGGTGTGTGTGTGGGGGACTGGGGAGGCAGCGCTGAGCCGGCCGGGGCTCGGGGTTTGGGGAGAGCTCGGGGTGGGGGTTCTTCCCGCTGCGACCCCCGCTTACCTCCGGCTCGGCTCCCGCCCTGCTCCGCCGGCGCTGGTTGTTTTTGAGCGGCCCGTCCCCGCTCGGTTCCCCGTTGCCGGTTTCTCCCTCAGGCCGGGCCGGGCCGGGCGGGGCGGGGAGGAGCCGCGGCCGGGCGGGAACCGCCGCTCCCGCGCGCGCGGGGTCTGGTGGGTTGGTTTTTTTTTAATAGTATTATTATTATTTGGCCCTTTTCCCTGGTTTTTTTCCCCCCTCTTTTTTTCCCCCGGGCGAGGAGGAGGGGAGGAAGGCGTGTGAGGGGGAAGGGGGGGAGGATGCCGCGCCGCCGCTACTCACAGCGCCCCGGGGGCAGCCCCTGGCTCCGAGCCTTCTCCTCGCCGCCGGCCGGGTTAAAGCTCCCGGGGCCGGGCTGGTGTAAACAACCTTCCCCACATGCTCGGCCCCTTCCTGCGCATTGGCTCCGCCGCTGCCTTCAAATGCAACGCCCCCGCCGACCCCGGCCCCGGCCGCGGCCCCGCCGGGCTCTGTCAGCCCAGCCCGGCCCGGCCCGGCCCGACCGGGGTGCCCGCGGGGCTCCGGGGAGCGGCCCCAGGGTTCGTCCCGCGTCTCCCCCTGTTCTTCCCGGTCCCCCCAGTTCTTTTTGGTCCCCTCCTGGTTCTTCCCGGTCCCCCCCGGTTCTCTCTGGTTCTCTGGTTCTTCCTGGTCTCCCCCACCCTCCCCGCCGGGATGAGGCCCCCGGGACTCCGCTGTTCACCCGAGCGGGCGCGGGGGTCATTTCTTCTCGCTTCCTAAAGCTGTGCTGCGCTTATAAAGCCTGGGATTGTTTGTTGTTGTTTGGTTTTTTTTTTAGTTTATTTTGGAGGGGTTTGTGTATTTTAAGTTTTGTCCCTTTGGAGGGTTTCGCCTCTGAAGGGCTGGGGCTCCCCTGCACCCCCTTCTCCAAGGGATGGAGCTCCCACTTCCCAAGGGCTGGGGCTCCCCCTGCACCCCCTTCTCCAAGGGATGGAGCTCCCCCTTCTCCAAAGGATGGAGCTCCCACTTCCCAAGGGATGGAGCTCCCCATCACCTCCTTCCCCAGGGAAGTGGCTCCCTAACACCCCGCTCTCCTTATCCTGCACCTTGGAGGGTCCCAGTACTGCAGCTGGAGCCTCCATCACCCCCTTCCCAAGGGATTGGGGCTCCCCCTGCACTGATTCCCCCCACTCCCCCTTCAAACCCTCAGCTTTTTGTCCCCACAACAAAAATCCCTAATTTTGCTGCTTTTGTCCCTGTATAGAGCATTATGGCAGAGCTGATGTACAAACACTGGGCCTATTTCCAGCCTCAAAAAACCATGTATTTTACCACCAACTAATAAACACAGCGTAGGTGGGATTTTACTGCCGTTGTCCGAGGTAAAATGTTGGGACAGGGAGTGGTTTTTATCATAGAAAAGACAAAACCTCACGTGATTTCTCAACAACGTATCTGTATTATTTTTTTCTCCGGTAAAAACAAGGCACCCTCTCCAACGCACCCAAACCGGAGCCAAACCCTTCTACTTCCAGCAGTGCTCCTAAATTTCCTCCCGAGCTCCTCAGACTTGGGCTTCTAAGTCACCTCAGTGCCTGGTTAAAATGAGAATTAAAATGAAAAGTGAATTATTATCTCCCCTCATGGACACCCCTCATCTCTCCCTATGATCTCCCCTCATGGACACTCCTCATCTCCCCATGATCTCCCCTCATGGACACCCCTCATCTCTCCCCTCATGGACACTCCTCATCTCTCCCCATGATCTCCCCTCATGGACACCTCTTATCTCCCTTCATGGACACCCCTCATCTCTCCCCATGATCTCCCCTCATGGACACTCCTCATCTCTCCCCATGATCTCCCCTCGTGGACACCCCTCATCTGACCCATGATGACCCCTCACGGCTGCCCCTCACACCCCATGGCCACCCTTCATCAGCCCTGATGGTCACTGATCCATCATGGACACTCCTCATCTCTCCCGATGGCCATCCCTCATCTCACTCCATGATCTCTCTCCCCTCATGGCTGCCCCTCATTATCTCCCCTCAGGGCTGCTCCTCATGGACACTCACCTCATGACTCTCCCCTCATGGCAGTCTCCCCTCATGGACACCTCATCTCATCTCCACCTCATGGACGTTCCTCAGGGCTGGTCCTCATATCCCATGGCAGCCCCTCATCTTCCTCCCATGAGTTCCCCTCAGGTCAGCCCTTCATCCCTCATGGACACCTCTCATGTCACCCATGATCTTCCCTCATGGACACCCCTCATCTCCCCTCATGATCTCCCCTCAGGGCTGCCCCTCAAACCCCATGGCCACCCTTCATCTGCCCTGATGATCACTGATCCATCATGGACACTCCTCATCTCCCCTGATGGCCATCCCTCATCTCACTCCATGATCTCTCTCTCATGGCTGCCCCTCATTATCTCCCCTCAGGGCTGCTCCTCACATATCCCATGGCCATCCTTCATCTCACTCCATGATCTCTCTCCCCTCATGGCTGCCCCCATGATCTCCTCTCAGGGCTGCTCCTCACATCCCATGGCCGCCCCTCATCTCATGGACACCCTTCATCTCCCCCATGACGTTCCCTCAGGGCTGGTCCTCATATCCCATGGCAGCCCCTCATCTTCCTCCCATGATTTCCCCTCAGGTCAGCCCTTCATCCCTCATGGACACCTCTCATGTCACCCATGATCTTCCCTCATGGACACCCCTCATCTCCCCTCATGATCTCCCCTCAGGGTTGCCCTTCAAACCCCATGGCCACCCTTCATCTGCCCTGATGATCACTGATCCATTATCCCTCATGGCTACTCCTCATCTCCCCTCATGATCTGCCCTCAGGTCAGCCCTTCATCCTCATGGACATCTCTCATCTTAGCTGTGATCTCCCCTCAGGGCTGCCCCTCACACCCCATGGCCGCCCCGCATCTCCCTCATGATCTCCCCTCACAGTTGCCCCTCACGCCCCGTGGTCAACCCTCATCTTCCTCCATGATCTCCCCTCATCTCCCTCATGATCCTCCCTCATGGACACCTCTGATCTTCCCAATGATCTTCCCTCATGGATACCCCTCATCTCACCCATGATCTCCCCATTACGGCTGCCCTTCACACCCCATGGCTGCCCCTCATCTCCTCTGATGATCACTGACCCCTTCATCCCTCATGGTCCCCTCTGATCTCCCCCATGATCTTCCCTCACAAAGACCCCTCCTCTCCCCTCATGCTCTCCCCTTACGGCTGCCCCTCACACCCCATGGCTGCCCCTCGTCTCCTCTGATGGTCATTGACCCCTCATCGTTCACGGACACTCCTCATCTCCCCCATGACGTTCCCTTTATAGACACTCTTCCTCTCCC
The DNA here is from genome assembly GCF_022539395.1 of Myiozetetes cayanensis. Taxonomy (NCBI): domain Eukaryota; kingdom Metazoa; phylum Chordata; class Aves; order Passeriformes; family Tyrannidae; genus Myiozetetes; species Myiozetetes cayanensis. The sequence goes on along the minus strand of NW_026087527.1, from coordinate 32,984 downwards.
CTCACGGCTGCCCCTCACACTCTCACACTCACACACACACACTTTCTCATACACACGTCCCATTCCTGCCTCCCTGTCCCTCTCCCTGTCCCTGTCCCTCTCCCTCCCCATGACGTCCATGACGTGCCCCTCCCTCAGCCTCCCCCAGCCATTCCCGCCCCCGGCGCTGGCGGAACGGCGCGTGCCCTGCCCGCTCCCCCGCCCCCGCCCTGGCTACGTGCGGTTCCCCACGAGGCGCCGCGCGCGCCCCCCGGCTGAGGGAACAGCGCGCGCCGCACGTTCGCGCCCCCGCCCGCCCGCGGCACGAGGGGGTGGGGGGAGGAGAGGAAGGCGGGCCGGGATTCACCAATGGCGAGAGGCGGTGCCGCAACACCGGCCAATAGCGGCTCGTCCTGAGGGGAAAGGCCCGCCCCCCTCGGGCGCCCATGGCGGCGCTGCGGCGAGAGCGGCGCCAGCGGCGGGCGGGGAGTCCCGCCGCCGGTTGGAGGCGGTGTGGTGCTCCGTCCGTGAGCCGCCTCATCTCCCTCGGCCCCCCTGTCCATCAGCCCTCAACCCACTCAGCCCCCTCAATCCATCAGCCCTCAGCCCCTGAACCCACTCAGCCCCCTCAGTCCATCAGCCCTCAGCCCCATCAATCCATCAGCCCTCAGCCCACTCAGCGCCCTCAGCCCACTCAGTCCATCAGCCCTCAGCCCCCGAGCCCACTCAGCCCCCTCAGGCCTCTCAATCCATCAGCCCTCAGCCCACTCAGCCCCCTCAGTCCATCAGCCCTCAGCCCCCTCAGTCTATCAGCCCTCAGCCCTCTCAGCCCCCTCAATCCATCAGCCCTCAGCCCCATCAATCCATCAGCTCTCAGCCCCCTCAGTCCATCAGCCCTCAGCCCCCTCAGCCCCCTCAGTCCATCAGCCTCAGCCCACTCAGCCCCCTCAGTCCATCAGCCCTCAGCCCACTCAGCCCCCTCAGTCCATCAGCCCTCAGCCCCATCGAGCCCCCTCAGCCCCCTCAATCCATCAGCCCTCAGCCCACTCAGCCCCCTCAGTCCATCAGCTCACTCAGCCCCTTCAGTCCATCAGCCCTGACCCCACTCAGCCCCCTCAGTCCATCAGCCCCTCAGCCCCCATCAATCCATCAGCCCTCAGCCCCCTCAATCCATCAGCCCTCAGCCCACTCAGCTCCCTCAATCCATCAGCCCTCAGCCCCCTCAGTCCATCAGCCCTCAGGCCCCGAGCCCACTCAGCCCTCAGCCCTCTCAGCTCCCTCAATCCATCAGACCTCAGCCCCCTCAATCCATGAGGCCACTCAGCCCCTTCAGTCCATCAGCCCTGACCCCACTCAGCCGCCTGAAACCATCAGCCATGAGCCCTCTCAGCCCCCTCAATCCGTCAGCCCTCAGGCCCCAAGCCCACTCAGCCCCCAAGCCCCCTCAGTCCATCAGTCCTCAGCCCCCTCAATCCATCAGCCCTCAGCCCCCTCAGTCCATCAGCCCTCAGCCCCCTCAATCCATCAGCCCTCAGCCCCATCAATCCATCAGCCCTCAGCCCCCTCAGTCCATCAGCCCTCAGCCCCCTCAATCCATCAGCCCTCAGCCCCCTCAATCCATCAGCCCTCAGCCCCCTCAGCCCCCTCAGTCCATCAACCTTCAGCCACCAAGCCCCCTCAGCCCCCTCCCAAATTTTCCATGCCCGATCCAGGGAATTTCCCCCATCCAAACTCCAGGCCGGGCTCCCCTGATCCCTCCCTGCCAGCGCCGGCTCATCCCAACAAACCCACGGATCTGGGAAGGCAGCAAATCCACTCGGCTTCTGCTCTGGGATGGCCCCCACGGGAAGCATCAAAGAGCTCATCCCAAACGCCCAATTCCCAAATCCTGGGCTTCCCAAAAAGCCGCTCGCTGTGGCTCTGGGATTTCCTGGAAGCACTGAAAACAAAGGAAGTGGATCCAAGGGGAGCGGATCTAAGGGGAATGGATCCAGGGGGAATGGATCCAAGGGGAATGGATCCAAAGGGAATAGATCCAAGGGGAGTGGATCCAAGGGGAATGGATCCAAAGGGATGGATCCAAGGGGAGTGGATCCAAGGGGAATGGATCCAAAGGGAATGGATCCAAGGGGAGTGGATCCAAGGGGAATGGATCCAAAGGGAATGGATCCAAGGGGAATGGATCCAAAAGGAATGGATCCAAAGGGAGTGGATCCAGGGGGAGCAGATCCAAGGGGAATGGATCCAAAGGGAATGGATCCAAGGGAGTGGATCAAAGGAATGGATCCAAGGGAATGGATCCAAGGGAGTGGATCAAAGGGAATGGATCCAAAGGGAATGGATCCAAGAGGAATGGATCCAAAGGAATGGATCAGGGAGTGGATCAGGGGAATGGATCAAGGAGTGGATCCAAGGGGAGTGGATCAAGGCGGGAGTGGATCCAAGGAATGGATCCAGGAGTGGATCCAAGGAGTGGATCCAAGGAGTGGATCCAATAGGGTGGATCAGAGATGGATCCAAGGGGAGTGGATCCAGGGGAAGTGGATCCAAAGAGGATGGATCAAGGAATGGATCCAAAGGGAATGGATCCAAAGGAATGGATCCAGGGAGTGGATCCAGGGAATGGATCCAAGGGGGGAGTGGATCCAAGGGGAGTGGATCCAAGGGGAGGTGGATCCAATGGGGGGTGGATCCAGGGGGGAGTGGATCCGAGGGAGAGTGGATCCAGGGGGGAGTGGATCCAAAGGGGGTGGATCCAAGGGGAATGGATCCAAAGGGAATGGATCCAAAGGGAATGGATCCAAGGGGAATGGATCCAAGGGGAATGGATCCAAGGAGTGGATCCAAGGGGAATGGATCCAAAGGGAGTGTATCCAGGGGGAATGGATCCAAGGAGAGTGGATCCAAAGGGAGTGGATCCGAGGGGAGTGGATCCAAGGGGAATGGATCCAAAGAGAATGGATCCAAGGGGGAATGGATCCAAGGGAAGTGGATCCAAGGGGAATGGATCCAAGGGAAGTGGATCCAAGGGGGGGTGGAAGAGGGATGAGGGTTTGGAAAGGGGGATGAGGGTTTGGGAAGAGGGATGAGGGGTTAGGAAGAGGGATGAGGGTTTGAGAAGAGAGATAAAGGTTTGGGAAAAGGGATGAGGATTTGGGAAGACGGATGAGGGTTTAGGAATGGGGATGAGGGTTTAGGAATGGGGATGAGGGTTTGGGAATGGGGATGATGGTTTGGGAATGGAGATGAGGGTTTGGGAAGAGGGATGAAGGTTTGGGAAGAGGGATGAGGGTTTGGAAAGGGGGATGAAGGTTTGGGAAGAGGGATGAGGGTTTGGGAAGAGGGATGAGGGTTTGGGAAGAGGGATGAGGGTTTGGAAAGGGGGATGAGGGTTTGGGAATGGAGATGAGGGTTTGGGAATGGAGATGAGGGTTTGGGAATGGGGATGAGGGTTTAGGAATGGGGATGAGGGTTTGGGAATGGGGATGAGGGTTTGGAAAGGGGGATGAGGGTTTGGGAATGGAGATGAGGGTTTGGGAATGGGGATGAGGGTTTGGGAATGGGGATGAGGGTTTGGGAAGAGGGATGAGGGTTTAGGAAGAGGGATGAGGGGTTAGGAAGAGGGATGAGGGTTTGGGAATGGGGATGAGGGTTATGGGAAGAGTGGATGAGGATTTGGGAAGAGTGGATGAGGCTCATGGGAAGGTGGATGAGCGTTTGGGAATGGGGATGAGGATTTGGGAATGGGGATGAGGGTTTGGGAAGGGGGATGAGGGTTTGGGAAGGGGGATGAGGGTTTGGGAAGAGTGGATGAGGTTATGGGAATGGAGATGAGGGTTGGGAAGAGGGATGAGGGTTTGGGAATGGAGATGAGGGTTGAGGGTTTGGGAAGAGGGATGACCACATAGGAAGGTGGATGAACACACAGGGAGATGGATGAGCTCATGGGAAGGTGGGTGGACATGTAGGAAAATTGATGAACACACAGGAATGTGGATGAGCACATGGGAAGGTGGATGAGCACATGGGAAGGTGGATGAGCACATGGGAAGGTGGAAGGGCACATGGGAAGGTGGATGAGCACATGGGAAGGTGGATGAGCACATGGGAAGGTGGATGAGCACATGGGAAGGTGGGTGGACATTTGGGAAGGCAGGTGAGCCTGTAGGAAGACAGGTGAGTGTTTGGGAAGGCAGGGGAGCACATGGGATGGTAGATGAACATATGGAAATGTAGATGATTATATAGGAAGGTGGAAGGGCATACAGGGAGGCAGGTGAGGATATAGGATGGCAGGTGAGTGTATAGGATGGCAGGTGAGTGTATAGGATGGCAGGTGAGGGTATAGGATGGCAGGTGAGGATACAGGATGGCAGGTGAGGATATAGGATGGCAGGTGAGGATGGCAGGTGAGGATATAGGATGGCAGGTGAGGATATAGGATGGCAGGTGAGTGTATAGGATGGCAGGTGAGGATATAGGATGGCAGGTGAGTGTATAGGATGGCAGGTGAGTGCATAGGATGACAGGTGAGGATATAGGATGGCAGGTGAGGATATAGGAAGGCAGGTGAGGATATAGGATGGCAGGTGAGGATATAGGATGGCAGGTGAGTGTATAGGATGGCAGGTGAGGATATAGGATGGCAGGTGAGGATATAGGATGGCAGGTGAGGATATAGGATGGCAGGTGAGTGTATAGGATGGCAGGTGAGGATATAGGAAGGCAGGTGAGGATAGGATGGCAGGTGAGTGCATAGGATGGCAGGTGAGTGTATAGGATGGCAGGTGAGGATATAGGATGGCAGGTGAGTGTATAGGATGGCAGGTGAGTGTATAGGATGGCAGGTGATGTATAGGATGGCAGGTGAGGATATAGGATGGCAGGTGAGGAGTATAGGATGGCAGGTGAGTGTATAGGATGGCAGGTGATGATATAGGATGGCAGGTGAGGATATAGGATGGCAGGTGAGTGTATAGGATGGCAGGTGAGGATATAGGATGGCAGGTGATGATATAGGATGGCAGGTGATTGTATATGATGGCAGGTGAGGATATAGGATGGCAGGTGAGTGTATAGGATGGCAGGTGATTGTATATGATGGCAGGTGAGGATATAGGATGGCAGGTGAGTGTATAGGATGGCAGGTGAGGATATAGGAAGGCAGGTGAGGATATAGGATGGCAGGTGAGGATATAGGATGGCAGGTGAGTGTATAGGATGGCAGGTGAGTGTATAGGATGGCAGGTGAGGATATAGGATGGCAGGTGAGTGTATAGGATGGCAGGTGAGGATATAGGATGGCAGGTGACCATATAGGAAGGTGGTTGAGCGTGTAGGAAAGCAGGTGGTCACATGGGAAGTCAATGGGCTTACAGGAAGGTAGATGATTATACAGGAAGGTGGATGAGCACATGGGAAGGTGGGTGATTATACAGGAAGGTGGAAGGGCATACAGAAAGGAGCTCACGGAAAGGCCATGGAGTTTCCAGGAAGTCTGGGAATGCCGAGGAGCTCATGGAAAGGCTGTGGAGCTCATGGAAAGGCCATGGAGTTTCCAGGAGCTCTGGGAATGCCAGGGAGCTCACGGAAAGGCTGTGGAGTTTACAGGGAGTTCAGGAATGCTGAGGAGCTCATGGAAAGGCCATGGAGTTTCCAGGAGGTCTGGGAATGCCAAGGAGCTCCTCCCAGGAGCAGGGCCAGGGCAGGAATGATCCCCCCTGTGCCGCTCCCAGCAGGATTCCAACCGGCAACGCATGGGATTGGAACCATCCCGGCTCCCCAGCCAGGAATAACCTTGCGGGATGAGGGTTTTTTTGGTTGGTTTGTTTTTTCTTTTTTTCCTTTTTAATTTTTTCTTTTTCTTTATTTTTATTTTCTCTCTTTTTTTCTTTTTTCTTTTTCCTTTTTTCTTTTTTTTAATTTTTTCTTTTTTCTTTTTTCTCCTTTTTTCTTTTTTCCTTTTTTCTTTCTTCCTTTTTTCTTTTTTCTCTCTTTTTTCTTTTTCCTTTTTTCTTTATCCTTTTTTTCTTTTTATTTTTTTCCTTTTTTCTTTTCCTTTCTTTTCTTTCCTTTTTTTCTTTTTCCTTTTTCTTTTTTCGTTTCCTTTCTTTTTTCCTTTTTTCTTTTTCTTCTTTCTTTTTTTTAATTTTTTCTTTTTTCTTTTTTTTTCTTTTTTTTCCTTTTTTGTCCTTTCTTTTTTCCTTTTTTCTCTTTTTTCCTTTTTTCTTTTTCTTCTTTCTTTTTTTCTTTCTAATTCCTTTTTTCTTTTTCCTTTTTTTCGTTTTTTTCTTTCTTTCCTTTTTTTCGTTTTTTTCCTTTTTTCTCTTTTTTTCCTTTTTTGTCCTTTCTTTTTTTCCTTTTTTTTTCTTATTTCCTTTTTCCTCTTTTCCTTTTTCTTTCCTTTTTCCTTTTTCTTTTCTAATTCCTTTTTCTTTTTCCTTTTTTTCGCTTTTTCTTTCTAATTCCTTTTTCTTTTTCCTTTTTTCTCTTTTTCCTTTTTTTGTTTTTTTTTTGTTTGTTTTTTTCCCTCTATTTTCTTTTTTTTTCTTCTTTTTCCTCTTTTTTCCTTTCTTTTTTCCTTTTTTCTTTGTTTTGTTTTCTTTTTTTCCCTTTTTTTTTCTTGTTTTTCCTTTTTTCTTTTTCCTTTTTTTCTTTCTTTTTTCCTTTTTTCTTTTTTCCCCCTTTTTTTCTTTTTTCCTTTTTTATTTTTTCCTTTTCTTGTTTTTCCTTTTTTCTCCTTGTTTTTCTTTTTTTATTTTTTCCTATTTTTCTTTTTTCTTTCTTTTTTCTTTTTTCCCTATTTTTTTCTCTTTTTTCCCTTTTTTCCTTCTTCTTTTTTTCCTTTTCTCTTTTTTCCTTTTTCTTTTTAATTTTTTTCAGTGTTTTTTTTTCCCATTTAAACTGAAATTCCTTTTTTTTTTCTTTCTCTCCCTGCCTCATCCCAAACGAAACCTCCTTTGGGTGTCTGTATCCATGTATCCATGATTTTATTCCCGATTTCCCAGCAGGCGGCAGCAGAGCCCTTGAGCAGGAAAAAAACCCCCCAAAAAACCCAAAAACCCCGGAATTTTCACTAAAAAATCCGCTCTTTCCCCCCCTCTCCCCGTTCCCTGATCCCATTTTCCCCCCAGAATTCCCGTTTTTTCCCCCGCAGGGAGCGGCAGAGCTGAAAGTGGGAATTTTTTTCCCCCTCCCCCCCTTCCCTCCTTGCCAAGGGGGTGAATCCCAAAATCCCGACCCGCCCCTTCCCAAATTTCCCTCCCCAAAAAACCTCCCAAAACTTTGTCAATCCCTTTTTTGTTGTTGTTCATTTTCCACTTTTAAAACTCTCCAAACTCCATTTTTTTTGGTGTATTTTTTTGGTTTGTTTTTCCACACAAAAGCAGGAATTTTTTTTTATTAATATTATTTTTTTTTGCCCCAAAAAACTCCCCCTCCAAACCCTCCCCAAACCAAACCCCCCCTAAAATTCAGCGCTATTAAAAGAGGAATGGGAAAAAAAAAAACCACTTTATACAGAGCTCAGACCTATTTACAGGGGAAAACAAAACAAAAAACCAACCAAAATAAGCTTTTTTTTTCTTCTTTTTTTCCATATTTTTCCCGACAGGATGCTTCAATTATTATCATTCTTTTTATTATTATTATTATTATTTATTATTATTATTTATTATTATTTAATTATTATTATTATTATCATTCTTTTTAAATAGTCGAAGCTACCGCAGAGCAGAAAGAACCGACTTCAGTTTATTTTTGTATTTTCAGCATCATCAAAAAAAAAAAAAAAACAAAGTTGTATCTACAAGAACCAAACCCTCCCCCCACTTTCCTTTTTTTTTTTTAAAACCCCTCCTTTTTTTTCTCCTTTCCCCCTAAAAATTATTGCGTTTTTTTCCTCCCTCCCCCCCAAAAAAATCCGATTTTTTTTTTTACCTTTTTTTTTCCTTTTTTTTTTTTGTGTTTTTTTTTGTCATTTTTTTTTCCCCTCCTTTTCCACGTCGGTCCCGCCCCTCCCTTTGTTGTTTTTTTTTAAAATTATTATTATTTTGGGTGTTTTTTTTGTGGTTTTTTCGTTGTTTTTAAGTTCTGGAAGGGCGGGAAAATTTGAGGAAAAAAAAAAAAAGGTGGAAAAGGAGTTTTTTTGTTGTTTTTTTCCTTGGAAAAGCGACAAATCCCGGATTTTTTGGTGCTAAAAAAGCTGATTGTACGCACGAGCCGAAGGGGAGGGGAAAAGGGAGGGGGGAAATTGGGATTAAATTAAAGAAACATGTGGGGTTTTGGGGTTTTTTTGGGGTTTTTGGGGGTTTTTGGGGTGTTTTTCCCACGGAATTCCAGCGGCGCCGATCCCGATCCCGATCCCAGTGCCAGATCCAGCTGAGACTGAGCTGCTGTTTTCCCGGGAATGCTGCAGGAGGAATTCCCGGGGAGGAGCCCCCACGGGGGGGATAAAAATAATTAACAAATTAACAAAAAAAAAAAGAGGGATTCTCGCACGAGGTTTTGGGGAGAGGAACTGGAATTTCAGGAAAGGGGGAAAAGAGGAGGGAAAAAGGAGGAAAAGGGAGAAAAGAGGAGGAAAGGGGAGAAAAGAGGGAAATGGGGGGAAAAGGGAAAAAGGAGAGGGAAATGGGAAAGGAGGGAAAAGGGAAGGAAAAGGAGGAAAAAGGGGAAAGAAGGAGAAAGGGGAAAATGGAGGAGAGAAAAGGGGGAAAAATGGAAGGAAAGGAGGAAAATGGAGGGAAAGAAGGGAGAAAAGAGAGGGAAAAGGAGGAGAGGAAAGGAGGAAAAGGAGGAAAAAAGAGGAAAGAGGAGAAAGAAAAAGGAGGAAGGGAAAGGAAAAAGAGGAGATAAAGGAGGAAAAGAGGAAAGGAGGAGGAGAAAAGAGGAGAGAAAGGGGAAATGAGGAAAAGAGGGAGAAAGAGGAGGAAAATTTTGGGAGAAAAAGGGAGAATAAAGGAGGAAAAGAGGGAAAAGGAGGGGAGAAAAGGGGGGGAAAGAGGAGGAAAAAAGAGGAAAAATGAGGAAAAGGGGGAAAAAGGGAAAGGAGGAAAAGGTGGGGAGAAAGGAGGAGGGGAAGGAGGAAAAGGGGGGAAATGAGGAAAATAGGGGGGAAAGAGGAAAATGAGGGGAGAAAAGAGGGGAAGAGGAAAAGAGGGAAAAGGAGGGAGAAAAGGAGGAGGGAAAAGGGGAAAATGGAGGAAAAGGGGTAAAAAAGGAGAAAAAGGGGGAGAAAAAGGGCAAAAAAGGGAGGAAAAGGAGGAAAAAGGGAGGAAAAGGGGGCAAAAAAAGATGAAAAGGGGGTGAAAAAGGAGCAAAAAGGAGTCAAAAAAGGGAAAAAGGGAGGAGAAAAGGGCAAAAAGGAAAAAGGGAAAAGGAAGGGAAAAAAGGAGGAAAAAGGGGCAGAAAAAAAAGGGTGAAAAATGAGGAAAAGGGGTGAAAAAAGAGAGGAAAAAAAAGGTGAAAAAGAGGGCAAGAAGGAGGGCAAAAAGGGCAAAAGAGAAGGGAAAAGAGGGGGAAAAGAGGGAAAAAAGGGGAAAAAAGAGGAAAAAGAGAAAAGGAGGAGGAAGAGGAGACAAAAAGGGGCAAAAAAGAGGGAAAGAGGTCAAAAAAAGAAGGGGAAAAGGACAAAAAAGAGAGGGAAGAAGGTCAAAAAAGAGAGGAAGAAAGGTCAAAAAAGGGGAAAAAAGGTCAAAAAGGGAAAAAAAGACAAAAGAGAGGGGGAAAAAAGCATAAAAAGAGAGGGGGGAAACGGATAAAAGAGAGGAGGAAAAAGGGCAAGAGAGGGGAAAAAAGGACAAAAAAGAGGGGGAAAAGGTCAAAAAAGAGAGGGGAAAAAGGACAAAAGAGGGGAAAAGTTCAAAAGAGAGGGGAAAAAGGACAAAGGAGAGGGGGGAAAGGGCAAAAGGGGAAAAAAGGACAAAAGAGGGGGGGAAAAAAGGTCAAAAAAGAGGGCAGAAAGGAGACCCCAAAAAAAGGGGGGGGAGGCAAAAAAAAAAAAAAGAACCCAAAAAAAGGGGCCCAAATTTGGCGCAAACCCCGCCCCAAACCCCTCCTTAAACCCTCCCCTTTCCCCTCCCCTCCCTCTCCCCGCCCCTCCCGCCGCGGGGCGAGCTATCAAAACCCCCACAAAAATAGATAATATATATAATTTTTTCTCTCTCTTTCTCTGTCTCTCTGTCTCTCTTTCTGTGTGTCCGTGTGTCCACTCTCTCTGTGGCCGGGATTTTCATGTCTTTCACCGGGATTTTCATGTCTTTCACCGGGATTTTCATCTCTTTCGCCGGGGTTTTCCACTTTCTGGCCGGGATTTTCCATTTCTGGCCGGGATTTTCCACTCATCTCTTGTGTCCTCCGCTCACTCTGTCAGGAGCTGCTGCAGGAGGCTCTTCCCTTGGCCCGGAGCTGCGGCCGGAGCAGGAGCGGTGGCTTTGGGGCCGCCGGGGGGGTTGAGGTACGGATCTCCCACCAGATTCACCGTGCACTGCACGTCAGCGAACACCTGCACCTGCTGCACCTGCCGCCGGCATCCATCCACGGGTGGAGAACACACACAAAAAAACACAAAATAAAATAAAAAACAAACAAAAAAAAAAGCGGGTTTTAGCGGGTTTTTTGTGCCCTCCCCACACCCCCCATCCCCGGGAGTGGCGGCGGCGGCGGCGGCGGCGGCAGCGGCGGAGCTCGGGAAAAAATTCAACTCTACGGGAAGGTTTGGAGAGAACTCACTAGGGAAAAGATTTCCTCTCTAGTCTGGAGACACCCCAGAGAAGAGCTCTTCGGTCCGGGCGCCCTACAAAGAGAAAACCGCGGCGACTCAGTCGGTCTCGGGCACCCCGGGAGGGGGAGGGAGGCGGGGAGGGAGAATATCCCGGGAAAAAAGGGCTGGAGCGTCCTGGAGAAGGGAATGGGTAAGGGGGGTGGGGAGGGGCTGGGGGGCTGAGATCAGGGGTTGGTGAGTCCTGGACTGTTCCCTTGGGATCTGAGGGACACCGGGAGAGATGGGGATCATCTGGAATGGTGCTCACCCAGAAAAAAAAGCGGGATTGAGGGAGAACACCCTGGAAAAACCTGGCTTGGAGTGCCCTGGAGAAGTGGAGTGGACACGGGGAGTGGGGAGGGGCTGGTGGGCAGAGCTCAGGGGTTGGTGAGTCCTGGAGTGTTCCCTCTGGATCTGAGGGACACCGGGAAGGGGACACCAGGATGGTTTGGAGCGGTGCTCATCCACAAAAAAGTGGGATTGAGGAGGTAAACACCTCCCTGGCCCTGGAGAAGGGGAATGGTCACGGGGGGTGGGGAGGTGCTGATGGGCAGAGCTCAGGGGTTGGTGAGTCCTGGGGTGTTCCCTTGGGATCTGAGGGACACCGGGAGAGATGGGGATCATCTGGAATGGTGCTCACCCAGAAAAAAAAGCGGGATTGAGGGAGAACACCCTGGAAAAACCTGGCTTGGAGTGCCCTGGAGAAGTGGAGTGGACACGGGGAGTGGGGAGGGGCTGGTGGGCAGAGCTCAGGGGTTGGTGAGTCCTGGAGTGTTCCCTCTGGATCTGAGGGACACCGGGAAGGGGACACCAGGATGGTTTGGAGCGGTGCTCATCCACAAAAAAGTGGGATTGAGGAGGTAAACACCTCCCTGGCCCTGGAGAAGGGGAATGGTCACGGGGGGTGGGGAGGTGCTGATGGGCAGAGCTCAGGGGTTGGTGAGTCCTGGGGTGTTCCCTTGGGATCTGAGGGAATGGGAGGGACACTGGGACAGATGGCCCTCGTCAGAATGGTGCTCATCCAAAAAAAAAGGTGGGATTTAGGGAGAAACACCTTGGAAAAACCTGGTTTGGAGTGCCCTGGAGAAGTGGAGTGGACACGGGGAGTGGGGAGGTGCAGGTGGGCAGAGCTCAGGGGTTGGTGAGTCCTGGACTGTTCCCTTGGGATCCACAGGGAAGGGGAGGGACACTGGGAGAGATGGGGATGGTTTGGAATTGCATCCATCCAAAAAAAAGCGGGATTGAGGGAGAAACATCCCGGAAAAACCTGGCTTGGAGTGCCCTGGAGAAGGGAACGGCCGTAGGGGGTGGGGAGGGGTTGGTGGGCAGAGCTCAGGGGTTGGTGAGTCCTGGACTGTTCCCTTGGGATCTGAGGGTCACTGGGAGAGATGGGGATCACCTGGAATGGTGCTCACCCAGAAAAAAAAGCGGGATTGAGGGAGAACACCCTGGAAAAACCTGGCTTGGAGTCCCCTGGAGAAGTGGAGTGGACACGGGGAGTGGGGAGGGGCTGGTGGGCAGAGCTCAGGGGTTGGTGAGTCCTGGAGTGCTCCCTCTGGATCTGAGGGACACTGGGAAGGGGACACCAGGATGGTTTGGAGCGGTGCTCATCCAAAAAAAAGTGGGATTGAGGAGGGAAACACCTCCCTGGCCCTGGAGAAGGGGATCAGTCACAGGGGGTGGGGAGGAGCTGATGGGCAGAGCTCAGGGGTTGGTGAGTCCTGGACTGTTCCCTTTGGATCTGAGGGAATGGGAGGGACACTGGGACAGATGGCACTCGTCAGAATGGTGCTCATCCAGAAAAAAGTGGGATTTAGGGAGAAACACCTTGGAAAAACCTGGTTTGGAGTGCCCTGGAGAAGTGGAGTGGACACGGGGGGTGGGGAGGTGCAGGTGGGCAGAGCTCAGGGGTTGGTGAGTCCGGAGCGTTCCCTTGGGATCCAAGGGATGCAGGGAAGGGGAGGGACACCGGGAGAGATGAGGATCCTTTGGAGCAGCACTGACCCAAAAAAAAAGTGGGATTGAGGGAGAACATCCTGGAAAAGCCGGTCTTGGAGTGCCCTGGAGAAGGGAAGGGCCGTGGGGGGTGGGGAGGGGTTGGTGGGCAGAGCTCAGGGGTTGGTGAGTCCTGGAGTGCTCCCTTGGGATCTGAGGGACACTGGGAAGGGGAGGGACATTGGGAAGGTTTGGAGCAGAACTGATCCAAAAAAAAAGTGGGATTTAGGGAGAATATCCTGGAAAAACCTGGCTTGGAGTCCCCTGGAGAAGGGAAAGGACACGGGGGGTGGGGACGGGCTGGTGGGCAGAGCTCAGGGGGTGGTGAGTCCTGGGGTGCTTCCTTGGGATCCACAGGGAATGGGAGGGGTGGACGGGGCCGATCCGGGCCGGCATTCCCGAGGTTTGGGGTCACCCCAGAGCCGCCTCCTCGCTGCGCTGACGGCCCAGCCTAGGAGAGAACCCCCAAAACAACTAACCCCAACCCCGACCCCAACTAACCCAACCCCAACCCCAACCCTAACCCGACCCCAACCTCAACCCCAACCCCAACTCAACTAACCCCAACCCCAACCCGACCCCGACCCCGCGCTCCGGCCTCGTCCTCCCCAGAGCCTCGGCCGGGAACGCCCAAGGGGGAACCGGTGGGGTGGCACCAAACTGGGGGGGCATCAAACTGTGGGGATGGCACCAAACTGGGGTGGCACCGCTGGGGATGGCACCAAACTGGGGTGGCACCAAACTGGGGGGGCATCAAACTGTGGGGATGGCACCAAACTGGGGGGCACCAAACTGGGGGGACACCGCTGGGGATGGCATCAAACTGTGGGGGCACCAGTGGGGATGGCACCAAACTGTGGGGAAACCAGTGTGGGTGGCACCAAACTGGGGATGGCACCAAACTGGGGTGGCACCAAACTGGGGGGACACCGCTGGGGATGGCATCAAACTGTGGGGGCACCTGTGGGGGTGGCACCAAACTGTGGGGAAACCAGTGTGGGTGGCACCAAACTGGGGATGGCACCAAACTGGGGTGGCACCAAACTGGGGGGACACCGCTGGGGATGGCATCAAACTGTGGGGGCACCTGTGGGGGTGGCACCAAACTGTGGGGACACCAAACTGTGGGGGCACCGCTGGGGATGTCACCAAACTGGGGTGGCACCAAAATGGGGGGCACGAAACTGGGGGGCACCAAACTGTGGGGGCACCGGTGGGGATGGCACCAACTGTGGTGGCACCGGTAGGGATGGCACCAAACTGTGGGGAAACCAGTGTGGGTGGCACCAAACTGGGGGGGCACCAAACTGGGGTGGCACTGGTGGGGGTGGCACCAAACTGGGGTGGCCTCAACCCCAGAAATGTCACCAAACTGGGGGGGCACCGCTGGGGGTGGCACCAAACTGGGGTGGCACCAAACTGGGGTGGCACCAAACTGGGGGGACACCAAACTGGGGGGACACCAAACTGTGGGGGCACCGGTGGGGATGGCACCAAACTGGGGGGGCACCAAACTGGGGGGGTGGCACCAAAGTGGGGTGGCCTCAACCCCAGAAATGTCACCAAACTGTGGGGACACCGGTGGGGATGGCACCAAATTGTGGTGGCATCGGTGGGGATGGCACCAAACTAGGGGGGCACCAAACTGTGGGGACACCAAACTGTGGGGATGGCACCAAACTGGGGTGGCACCAAACTGGGGGGATGGCACCAAACTGGGGGGATGGCACCAAACTGGGGGGGCACCGGTGGGGGTGGCACCAAACTGGGGGGGCACCAAACTGCGGGTGGCCTCAGCCCCAAGGGATGGTACCAAACTGGGGTGGCACCAGTGTGGATGGCACCAACTGGGGTGGCTTCAACCCTAGAGATGTCACCAAACTGTGGTGGCCTCAGCCCCCTGAGGTGTCACCAAACTGTGGGGGCACTGGTGTGGGTGGCAGCAAACCGGGGTGGCCTCAACCCCAGAGATGGCACCCAACACTGGGGGGACTGTGGTGGCTCCAACCCCAAGGGGTGTCACCCAACTGTGGTGGGACCGTGGTGGCCTCAACCAACCTTCTCCCCCACCCTGAGGGCCCTCCAGGTGTGTTTTTTGGGGTGAATCTCCCCCATCCTGAGGGCCCTCCAACCCCTGTTTTTCTGGGAGGAATCTCCCCCACCCTGTGAACCCTCCAGCCTTTTTTTTGGGTGTTTTTTTTGGGGTGAATCTCCCCCACCCTGAGCCCCCTCCATCCATTTTTTTGGGGGTTTTTTTTTTTAGGGTGAATCTCCCCCACCCCGAGCCCTCTCCATCCATTTTTTGGGGTTTTTTTTGGGGGGGGAATCTCCCCCACCCTGAGCCCCCTCCATCCATTTTTTTAGGGGGAATCTCTCCCATCCTGAGCCCCCTCCATCCATTTTTTGGGGTTTTTGGGGGTTCTCTCCCCCAGGCCGTTTCTCACTGACCTGTGCCCCGTCAGAGTCTGCCTTGAGCAGCTCAGAGGAGGAGAGTTGGTTGCAGTAGAGCCCCCCGGCCTCAGCGCCGCCTCCGGCACCTGCAAATCCCGGAAAATCCCGGATCAGAGCCCTGGGAGCCGCTGCCAGCCCGGACCCAACCATCCCTGAGCCCCATTCCCTGATTCCCAGCTCCCATTCCCAGATCCAGCCACTCCTGAGCCCCATTCCTTGATTAATTCCCAGCTCCCATTCCCGGATCCAGCCACTCCTGAGCCCCATTCCCTGATTAATTCCCAGCTCCCATTCCCAGATCCAGCCACTCCCTGCTCCCCATTCCCTGATTCCCAGCTCCCATTCCCAGCTCAGGGCACACAGACCCCTGGGATCTGCTGCCAGCCCGGATCCAGCCATCCCTGCTCCCCATTCCCTGATTCCCAGCTCCCATTCCAAGATTCAGCCCTTCCTGCTCCCCATTCCCTGATTAATTCCCAGCTCCCATTCCCAGCTCAGGGATCACAGATCCCTGGGATCTGCTGCCAGCCTGGGTCCAGCCACTCCTGATCCCCATTCCCTGATTAATTCCCAGCTCAGGGCACACAGACCCCTGGGATCTGCTGCCATTCCAGATCCAGCCACTCCTGAGCCCCATTCCCTGATTCCCAGCTCCCATTCCCAGCTCAGGGCACACAGACCCCTGGGATCCTCTGCCATTCCAGACCCAACCATCCCTGCTCCCCATTCCCTGATTCCCAGATTAGGGATTGCAGACCCCTGGGATCATTTGCCAGCCCAGATCCAACCATCCCTGCTGCCCATTCCCTGATTCCCAGCTCCCATTCCCAGATTCAGCCACTCCTGAGCCTCATTCCCTGATTAATTCCCAGCTCCCATTCCCAGACCCAGCCACTCCTGAGCCCCATTCCCTGATTCCCAGCTCCCATTCCCAGATCCAGCCACTCCTGAGCCCCATTCCCTGATTAATTCCCAGCTCCCATTCCCAGATTCAGCCCTTCCTGCTCCTCATTCCCTGATTAATTCCCAGCTCCCATTCCTGGACCCAGCCACTCCTGAGCCCCATTCCCTGATTAATTCCCAGCTCCCATTCCCAGATCCAGCCACTCCTGAGCCCCATTCCCTGATTAATTCCCAGCTCCCATTCCCAGCTCCAGCCACTCCTGAGCCCCATTCCCTGATTAATTCCCAGCTCCCATTCCTGGACCCAGCCACTCCTGAGCCCCATTCCCTGATTAATTCCCAGCTCCCATTCCCAGCTCAGGGAACACAGACCCCTCCAACCATCCCTGCTCCCCATTCCCTGATTAATTCCCAGCTCAGGGCACACCCTGGGATCTGCTGCCAGCCCAGACCCAGCCATCCCTGCTGCCCATTCCCTGATTCCCAGCTCCCCAGTGGATCCATGGCTACGAACAGCTCATCCCAAGGGCTGGGATGTGGGACAGGGACACGGGACACGGAACACCCCGACCTCGCCCCCTCCCCCCTGGTGACCCCTCCCCCATTCCCAGACCCCTGCCCCGTCCCCTGGGTGTCCCACTGACCTGCTCGGCGCACACGGATGCCATTCCCGGCTGGAGTGGGCTCATCCCGGCCATGGGGGCGGGCAGGGGGGTCACTCCCTGCGCGCCGGGGCCGCCCCCGGCCATGGACACCGTGATGCTCATGTTGTTGTAGAGCCCCTGCTGGGCCGGCCCGAACACGCTGGGGACAGGGGGGACACGGGACGGGTCACCGGGAATGGCACTGGGATTTGGGATCGACCACGGGGCACGGGGCGTCAATTCACGGGATGGGAAGGGGAGTTCCCAACCCGGCACTTCCCGCTGTGCCAGGGGATCCAACCCGGCCTGGGACACTCCAGGGATCCAGGGGCAGCCACAGCTTCCCTGGGAATTCCAGCCCAGCCCCTCCACACCCTCCCAGGCTCTGGAAGGGGCTCCCAGCTCTCCCTGGATCCTTCCCTGCTCCAGCCTGGCCATTCCCAGCTCTCCCAGCCTGGATCCAGAGCCTGACATTGGATCCATGCCCAGCCCAACTCCTCTCTGGGAAGGAGTTCTGGGAACAAGGGGGGGTTCCCTGGGAATCTCGGCACTCAGGGAAGGGTCTCCCTTCCCCTTCCCTGCCTTTGCCATCCCCAGATTCCATAAAAACCCCTCTGAGTGGATCCTGAGTGGCCTTTAGCATGGGATGGAAAGGGATTAGCATGGGTGGGAAGGGATCCAGGGGATCCAGCCCGGCCTGGGACACTCCAGGGATCCAGGGGCAGCCACAGCTTCCCTGGGAATTCCAGCCCCAGCCCTCTCCACACCCTCCCAGGCTCTGGAAGGGGCTCCCAGCTCTCCCTGGATCCTTCCCTGCTCCAGCCTGGCCATTCCCAGCTCTCCCAGCCTGGATCCAGAGCCTGACATTGGATCCATGCCCAGCCCAACTCCTCTCTGGGAAGGAGTTCTGGGGAACAAGGGGGTTCCTGGGAATCTCGGCACTCAGGGAAGGGTCTCCCTTCCCCTTCCCTGCCTTTGCCATCCCCAGATTCCATAAAAACCCCTCTGAGTGGATCCTGAGTGGCCTTTAGCATGGGATGGAAAGGGATTAGCATGGGTGGGAAGGGATTTTCAGGATCATCCCATTCTATGTTCAGGGACAATTCCCGCTATCCCAGGGGATCCAACCCGGCCTGGGACACCCCAGGGATCCAGGAGCAGCCACAGCTTCCCTGGGAATTCCAGCCTGGCCCCTCCCCACCCTCCCAGCCGGGAATCCCTTCCCAATCTCCCACCCCAATCTCCCCTTTCCCAGTGGGAAGCCATTCCCTGTGTCCTGCCATTCCAGGCCCTGATCCCAAATCCCTCTCCAGCTCTCCTGGAGCCCCTGCAGGCTCTGGAAGCAGCTCCAAATCACCAATTTCCCATCCCAAAGCTGAACTTTGGGGGATTTTTTCCCCCTCCTTTCCAGGACATCCAAAACCCAATCTTGCCTCATGGCCTAAAAAAAAAACCCCTCCAACAAATCCAGCTCTTCCCAATCCCTCCCATAACCCGGAGCTGGGAACGCCTGGAGAGCATCCCGGGAATGCCGGGCCGGGCTCCACTCTCTGCCACCTTCCCTAGGGTGTCCTTTTTAGCAGAACTAATTAAACCACTCGTTAATTACCACCCAAAGCCCTTCTCCAGGTGGCTCCAGGCTCCAAAGCCCTTCTCCAGGCGGTGGCTCCCGGAGGGTGGGAACGCCCCAAGGTTGGGATGAGGACACGGGTGACATCACAGCTGGGAGAAGGTGACACCACCACCCCCCACACTGTGTTCCAGGCAATTCCCGGGGCCATTCCCGGCTGGAATCTCACCTGTTGGTGCCCAGGGCTCCCTGCTGCTGCCAGCCCTTCACGTCGGGGGATTGGTAGCCGGGGCCGGGTGGTGACATCAGGGGGCTGCCGGGGCTGAGGGACGGCCCGAACGACTCGCTCTGCTGGGCCATTCCTGGGGGGGGGGAACAAACAGGGGGGAATCAGGGGGTTCACCCCAAAATTCCTTCCTCCTGCACAGCCACCAAAATTCCCCTCAGGTTGTTGGGAGATCCCAACTCCTTGGGAGATCCCAGATCCTTGGGCTGTTGGGAGATCCCATCTCCCTGGGATGTTGAGAGATCCCATCTCCCTGGGAGATCTCAACTCTGTGATGGGAGATCCCCACAAATCAGGCTGTTGGGAGATACCAACTCCTTGGGCTGTTGGGAGATCCCAACCCCTCGTCACATGGATCCCCCAACCCACGCTCAGCCGGGGCCAAACCCCCGAGCACTGCTCCCACAGGAACATCCCATCCCATCCCATCCCATCCCATCCCATCCCATCCCATCCCATCCCAGCGCCCATCCCACCCCATCCCATCCCACCCCACTTCACCCCGCCCCACCTCATCCCATCCCACATCCCATCCCACCCCACCCATCCCACCCACCCCATCCCATCCCATAACCCACCTGCCAGGGGTATTGAAAGACGCTCTGGGGCTGCATCCCAGTGCCCATCCCACCCTGCCCCATCCCATCCCATCCCACCCCACCCCATGACCCACCTGCCGGGGGTACTGAAAGACGCTCTGGGGCTGCATGCCGGAGCCCATGGTGGTGCCCATGTTGGTGCCCATGCTGGAGCCCATGTTGGTGCCCATGGCACTGCCCACACCGGTGCCCATGTTGGTGCCCATGGCACTGCCCATGTTGGTGCCCATGTTGGAGCCCACGCCGGTGCCCATGTTGGAGCCCACGCCGGTGCCCATGGCACTGCCCATGTTGGTGCCCATGTTGGTTCCCATGTTGGTGCCCACGCCGGCCCCGAAGGGCGCGGCCAGGACCGCTCTGGCGGCGCCGCCGGTGCCGCGCTCGGGCGCGGGGGCGAAGGGGCTGCCGGGGGCGGGCGGGTACGCGGGCGGGTACGGGAACTGCTGCGGGGGCGGCTGCGGGGGCAGCCGGGCGGGCCCCAGCGCCGAGGGCAGGGCGGGGGCGGCGCCGGCGAAGCTCTGCTGGCGCAGGAGGAGGGCGCGCTGCTGCATCAGCTGGCGCTGCCGGTGCTGCTGGCTGTACAGCTCCCGCTGCCGCTGCGCCAGCATCTGCGCGTTCAGCGGCGCCTGCGGGCACAGCGACGGGGCAGGTCACCATCCGAGATGGGAACTGCTGCCACCCTGACCCTGGGGTCACTGAGGGACATGGAAACTGCTCCCGCTGCCACCCTGACCCAGGGTCACTGAGGGACACGGAAACTGCTCCTGCTGCCACCCTGACCCTGGGGTCACTGAGGGACAGGGCAGGTCACCATCCGAGATGGGAACTGCTCCCGCTGCCACCCTGACCCAGGGTCACTGAGGGACAGGGCTGGTTACCATCCGAGATGGGAACTGCTCCTGCTGCCACCCTGACCCCAGGGGTCACTGAGGGACAGGCCTGAATCACCACCCGAGATGGAAATCCCTGCCAGGCCCACTGACCCCAGGGGTCACTGAGGGACACAGCCACAGGGCAGGTCACCATCCGAGATGGAAATCCCTGCCAGGCCCCCTGACCCCGGGGGTCACTGAGGGACACGGAAACTGCTCCCACCGCCACCCTGACCCCGGGAGTCACTGAGGGACAGTCCTGAATTACCACCCGAGATGGAAATCCCTGCCAGGCCCCTGACCCCGGGGGTCACTGAGGGACACGGAAACTGCTCCCGCTGCCCCCCTGACCCCGTGGGTCACTGAGGGATGGAGGGACAGGGCTGGTTACCACCCGAGATGGAAACTGCTCCCACTGCCCCCCTGAGCCCGGGGGTCACTGAGGGACAGGCCTGGTTACCATCGGAGATGGAAACTGCTCCCACCGCCACCCTGACCCCGGGGGTCACTGAGGGACAGGCCCAGGTTACCATCAGAGATGGAAATCCCTGCCAGGCCCACTGACCCCGGGGGTCACTGAGGGACACGGAAACTGCTCCCACTGCCCCCCTGACCCCGGGGTCACTGAGGGACACAGCCACAGGCCCAGGTTACCATCAGAGATGGAAACTGCTCCTGCTGACCCCCTGACCCCGGGGGTCACTGAGGGACAGGCCTGGTTACCATCGGAGATGGAAACTGCTCCCACCGCCACCCTGACCCCGGGGGTCACTGAGGGATGGAGGGACAGGCCCAGGTTACCATCAGAGATGGAAATCCCTGCCAGGCCCCCTCCCCGGCTCAGGTTCAAAGGGAGAGGTGGAACAACACCCAGGGCTTGGAGATGTCCAGGATCAGGTTCTGCAGCAGCTCCAGGACTCAGAGCAACTCCCAAGGTGGGAAAATCACCTGGGAGTCCCCACCCACCCCTTTTCTCCCTGGGATCCCCTTGGTGCCAACTCTGGGAAGGAGGGACATTCCCAAATTATCCCCGGCACCCTCCGGGGCTGGGAAATATCTTGGGAGTCCCTTTCCAGGTGGTTCTCCCCTTTCCCAGCTCAGGATTGGAGGGAAAGGTGGGAATGCCCCTAAATACTGGGAATGGGGAAGAGCATCTGGAGATGTTTGGGATGAGGAGCTCCAGGACTTGGGAGTGTTTTCCCAAGGTGGGAAAACAGGATCCATGGAATTCCCCTTCTTCCCACCCCCTCTGGGATCCCCGGCTGTGATTCCTCCATCCCATCCCAGCAGCCATTCCCGAATTTCCTCACTCCCAGCGGGGCTTTGATCCCTGGATTTGGACAAGGAGGACTCAGGGATTTGTGGGATCATTGGGGGGGATCCCTTGGATTCTGGGATTTAACGGATGGCACCTGTTTCCTGGGAATTCCCTGCCTTAAAGGAGCGAGCCAGGCTGGGAATAACAGGCTCTAATCCCGAGTTTTTCCCACTGGGAATGCCATCCCACATTCCCTGGGGAAGGATTTCCACCTTAAGCACCTGCAGGAGCTGGAAAAAGGATGAAGGAAAAAAACACCTCAAAAAACCAGGGAATTCCCTGCCTTAAAGGACTGAGCCAGGACAAAATAACGGGATTATTCCCTGCTTTTTCCCACTGGGAATCCCATCCCACATTCCCTGTGGAAGGATTTCCACCTTAAGCACCTGCAGGAGCTGGAAAAAGGATGAAGGAAAAAACCATCTCCCGGGAATTCCCTGCCTTAAAGGAGCTGAGCCAGGACAGAATAACAGGATTATTCCCTGGTTTTTCCCACTGGGAATCGCATCCCACATTCCCTGGGGAAGGATTTCCACCTTAAGCACCTGCAGGAGCTGGAAAAAGGATGAAGGAAAAAAACACCTCAAAAACCCTGGGAATTCCCTGCCTTAAAGGAACGAGCCAGGATGGAATAACAGGATTATTCCCTCCTTTTTCCCCTCGGGAATCCCGTCCCACATTCCCTGTGGAAGGATTCCCACCTTAAGCACCTGCAGGAGCTGGAAAAAGGATGAAGGAAAAAACCATCTCCCAGGAATTCCCTGGCATTAAGGAGCGAGCCAGGATGGAATAACAGGATTATTCCCTGGTTTTTCCCACTGGGAATCTCATCCCACATTCCCTGTGGAAGGACTTCCACTTTAAGCTCCTGGAAGAACTGGAATAACGATGAAGGAAAAAAACACCTCCTGGGAATTCCCTGCCTTAAAGGAGCGAGCCAGGACAAAATACCAGGATTATTCCCTCCTTTTTCCCCTCGGGAATCCCGTCCCACATTCCCTGTGGAAGGATTTCCACTTTAAGCACCTGCAGGAGCTGGAAAAAGGACGAAGGAAAAACCATCTCCCAGGAATTCCCTGGCATTAAGGAGCAAGCCAGGACAAAATAACAGGATTATTCCCTGCTTTTTCCCACTGGGAATCTCGTCCCACATTCCCTGTGGAAGGATTCCCACCTTAAGCACCCGGAGGAGCTGGAAAAAGGATGAAGGAAAAAAACACCTCTGAACATCCCAGGAATTCCCTGCCTTAAAGGAGCGAGCCAGGATGGAATAATGGGATCATTCCCTGTTTTTTCCCACTGGGAATCCCATCCCACATTCCCTGGGGAAGGATTTCCACTTTAAGCTCCTGGAAGAACTGGAAAAAGGACGAAGGAAAAAACCACATGCAGGAGAATAACCAGGGAATTCCGTGCCTTAAAGGAGTGAGCCAGGCTGGGATAACGGGATCATTCCCTCCTTTTTCCCACTCGGGAATGCCATCCCGCATTCCCGCTCACCTGTGGCGCCATCTGCTGCTGCATCCCGGCCCGCAGGTTGATCCCGACGGGAGCGGAGCCGGCGGCGTTGGCAGCAGCGGCTGCGAACTGGTTGAGCAGGGCCTGGCGGTTCTGGTGGAGCAGCTGCAGGGAAACACCAAAACCCTTGGGAATTCCCCCGGACGAGCTTCCCGACGGGAATTCGGGGTGTGGGGGTGCTGGAATTACCTGCTGCTGGCCCTGGAGCCGCTGCTGGAGCTGCAGGCGGAGCTGGTTGGGAGCCGGGGGGGGCCGGCTGAGGCCCTGCCGGGGAGGAGCCCCCCCGGGATTCGGGAACGCCGCGCGCGGGGCCGGGGCGGGAGCGGCGGGAGCGGCTCCTCCGAAGGGCGGTTTGGGCCGCGCCATCCCGGGGAAGGCGGCGGGGACGCCGGAGGAAGGGGGTGCCGAGGGGAAGGGCTGCGGGTACAGCCCCGCTTTCGGCTCCAGCAGCAGCGCCGGCGGGGCCGGCTGCGCCGGGAAGCGCTCGGAAAGAGCCTCCAGCCCCCCGCCCTGCGGGAAACACCGACACGCAGCGTTGGGGTGAGGAGGGAATGCAGGAGGGGGGGCTACAGTCCCACTCCCAAATGGATTCCCAATGCCAGGCGCTGGAATCCTCCTCCTCCAGCAATCCCAGGAGTGTCTCTTGTATTCCCATGCCCATCCCCACCCGGCTTCCCATTCCCCTCCACTGGGACTCCTCCTCCTCCAGGAATCCCAGGAGTGCCTCCCTCATTCCCATTCCCATCCACTGGGACTCCTCCTCCTCCTCCAGGAATCCCAAGAGTGCCTCCCTCATTCCCATTCCCACCCAGCTTCCCATTCCCATCCACTGGGACTCTTCTTCCTCCTCCAGCAATCCCAGGAGTGTCTCCTCATTCCCATTCCTCTCCCAGTCTCTCCACCCCGGGCTCCCATCCCATTCCCATCCACTGGGACTCCTCCTCCTCCTCCTCCAGCAATCCCAGGAGTGCCTCCCTCATTCCCATTCCCATCCACTGGGACTCCTCCTCCTCCAGGAATCCAGCAATCCCAGGGGTAGCTCCCCCATTCCCACTCCCCCCCAGCTTCCCATTCCCAGACATTGGAATCCTTCTCTTCCATGAATCCAGGAGTGTCTCCCTCATTCCCACTCCCACCTGCTTTCCCATTCCCAAACACTGGGACTCATCCTCCTCCAGCAATCCCAGGAGTGTCTCCCACATTCCCTCTCCCCCTTCCAGCTCCCCATTCCCATCCCCTTCTCCTCCTCCTCCAGCAATCCCAGGAGTGCTTCCCTCATTCCCACTCCCATCTGGCTTCCCATTCCCAGGCATTGGGAACCCTCCTCTAGGAATCCTCTTCCAGGAATCCAGGAGTGTCTCCCTCATTCCCACTCCCACCCAGCTTCCCATTTCCATCCTCTCCTCCTCCTCCAGCAATCCCAGGAGTGCCTCCCTCATTCCCATTCCCATCCACTGGGACTCCTCCTCCTCCTCCAGCAATCCCAGGGGTAGCTCCCCCATTCCCACTCCCCCCCGGCTTCCCATTCCCAGACACTGGAATCCTTCTCTTCCATGAATCCAGGAGTGTCTCCCTCATTCCCACTCCCACCTGCCTTCCCATTCCCAAACATTGGGAATCCTCCTCCTCCAGGAATCCCAAGAGTGGTTCCTGCATTCCCATTCCCACCCAGCTTCCCATTCCCATCCACTGGGATTCCTTTTCCTCCTCCAGCAATCCCAGGTGCATCTCCCACATTCCCTCTCCCCCTTCCAGCTCCCCATTCCCATCCCCTTCTCCTCCTCGTCCAGCAATCCCAGGAGTGCTTCCCTCATTCCCACTCCCACCTGGCTTCCCATTCCCAGGCATTGGGAATCCTCCTCTAGGAATCCTCTTCCATGAATCCAGGAGCGGTTCCCTCATTCCCATTCCCACCTGGCTTCCCATTCCCAGGCATTGGGAATCCTCCTCTAGGAGTCGTCTTCCAGCAATCCCAGGTGCATCTCCCTCATTCCCACTCCCCTCTCAACTCCCCATTCCCATCCCCTTCTCCTCCTCCTCCAGCAATCCCAGGAGTGCCTCCCTCATTCCCATTCCCATCCACTGGGACTTCTCCTCCTCCAGGAATCCTCCAGCAATCCCAGGAGTGTCTCCTACATTCCCACCCCCCTTCCATCTCCCCATTCCCATCTTTCCCATCTCCCCATTCCCATTCCATACCTGTACGAGTTTGTCGATGCCGAGTGCCCTGTCAGATCTCAGCCAGCTCTGTCTCGTCCCTCCCACATTCCCATCTCCCCATTCCCATCTCCCCATTCCCATGTTTCCCATTCCATACCTGTACGAGTTTGTTGATGCCGAGTGCCCTGTGTCTCATCCCTCCCACATTCCCATCTTTCCCATCCCCATTCCTCCCGGATCTCTATTTACCTGTACGAGTTTGTCGATGCCGAGTGCCCTGTCGATCTCGGCCAGCTCTGGTCTCATCCCTCCCACATTCCCATCTTTCCCATTCCCACGTTTCCCATCCCATCCCTGTACCTGTACGAGTTTGTCGATGCCGAGTGCCCTGTCGATCTCGGCCAGCTCTGTCTCGTCCCTCCCACATTCCCATCTCCATTCCCATTCCCCTGTACCTGTACGAGTTTGTCGATGCTGAGTGCCCTGTCGATCTCAGCCAGCTCTGTCTCGTCCCTCCCTCATTCCCATCTCCCCATTCCCATGTTTCCCATTCCCATGTTTCCCATTCCATACCTGTATGAGTTTGTCGATGCCGAGTGCCCTGTCGATCTCGGCCAGCTCAGTCTCATCCCTCCCACATTCCCATCTTTCCCATTCCCATCCCTCCCGGATCTCTATTTACCTGTACGAGTTTGTCGATGCCGAGTGCCCTGTCTATCTCAGCCAGCTCAGTCTCATCCTTCCCGCTGAGGAAGCTGACGAGCTGCTCCAGCAGCGCCTTCTCATCGTTCCGGCCCTCGGGAGTGCTGGGCGGGCACAGCAGCTCGTCCAGCTGGGAGCCCAGGCACGGCCTGCCCGGGGAAAACACACATTCCAACCTTAAAACCTTGGGAATTCAGCTCAAAAACAGGGAAAAGGGACACTCCCAATCCAGCTGGGAGCCCAGGCACGGCCTGCCCGGGGAAAACAAACATTCCCAGCTCAAAAATCCAGGGAAAAGGGACACTCCCAATCCAGCTGGGAGCCCAGGCACGGCCTGCCCCGGGAAAACACACATTCCAACCTTAAAAATCCAGGGAAAAGGGACACTCCCAATCCAGCTGGGAGCCCAGGCACGGCCTGCCCGGGGAAAACAAACATTCCAACCTTAAAAATCCAGGGAAAAGGGACACTCCAAATCCAGGGAAAAGGAACACTCCCAATCCAGGGAAAAGGAACCAAATACAGGGAAAAGGAACCAAATACAGGGAAAAGGAGGTAAATACAGGGAAAAGGAACACTCTGGAATCTGGGAGCCAAATCCAGGGAAAAGGGACACTCCCAATCCAGCTGGGAGCCCAGGCACGGCCTGCTCAGGGAAAACACAAACATTCCCACCTTAAAACCTTGGGAATTCAGCCCAAAAACAGGGAAAAGGTTCGCCTTCCACGTCCCAGGATGAGGACTCGGCCGGGAAGGAATCCCGGCCATGAATCCCACAAAACAAGGGGTTTTTTGGGATGGATGGGAATTCCTGCCATGCTTCCCAGGCTCTGCTCCCGCTGGGAATGAATCCCAGCCATGAATCCCACCCAAATCCCGGCCACGAATCCTACAGAAGAAGGGATTTTTGGGATGGATGGGAATTCCTGCCGTGCTTCCCAGGCTCTGCTCCCACTGGGAATGAATCCAGGGAAAAGGGACACTCCCAACCTGGGAGCCAAATCCAGGGAAAAGGGACACCCAAATCCAGGGAAAAGGAGCCAAATCCAGGGAAAAGGGACACTCCAAACTGGGAGCCAAATCCAGGGAAAAGGACACGCCAAATCCAGGGAAAAGGGGCCAAACCCAGGGAAAAGGAACACTCCAAATCCAGGGAAAAGGGGCGAAATCCAGGGAAAAGGGACACTCCAAATCCAGGGAAAAGGAGGCAAATTCAGGGAAAAGGGACACCTGGAATCTGGGAGCCAAACCCAGGGAAAAGGGACACTCCAAAAGGAGGGAAATCCAGGGAAAAGGGAGCAGGGGAGGGAAAAATGAGCTTGGAAAACTGGATCCCAAAGGAAAAGAACTTTGGCCACTTCCCTGCTCTGGGAAAAAAACCCTCTGGAATTCCGAGGTCGGGATCAACTCCTCAGGGGGAGGAAAATTTGGGAGCTTGGGTTTTTTGGGATCTGTAATTTTAGCAGGAGGAGGCTGGGAAAGAGCTGGGAAATCCCATGGAAAGCCTGGAATCCCACGGAAAGTTTGGAATTCCATGGAAATCCTGGCGAGGGGGAATGAGGGAGTGCCGTGGGAACAGCGGGAGGAACTGGGGAGAATCCCTGGGGAATATCCATGGGAATATTCCTGGCTGGGTTTGTGGGAATTCCAGGGAAAGGAAGGCCTTGGGTTATCCCAGTTTTTTCCCGGGAAAAGGTCGGGAATTGGGACTCACTCGTCGGGTTTTCCGAGTGCTCCGCGGGGCCCGGGGTCGTTCCAGGGAATTTGCTCCGGCATTCCCGGCGGGACAAACTCTGGCACTCCCAGATCCAGCTCCGGAATTCCTGAGGGTGGGAAAGAGAAAAAAAATGGGATGGAGAGAAGGAGAATTCCAAGGAATTCCTAAAAAGTCACGTGGAGTTTTCCGGGTGAATTTAGGGATTCCCGATCCCAAGGTGGGGGAAAATGGGATATTCCATAAGAATTCCAAGGGAAATTGTTGCTATCCAAGGGGTCTGGATCAAAGAGAATCCCAAATCCAGGAGTGTCTCCTGGTCCTTTTCCTATCCAGAAGCCTCTGGAAATCCTGGAATGCTGAGGTCCATCCAGAACCCACTGGAAATCTTGGAATGCCAAAGTTTATCCATAACCTTCTGGAAATCTTGGAATGCCAAAGTCTCTCCATAACCCTCTGGAAATCCTGGAATGCCGAGGTTTATCCATAACCCTCTGGAAATCTTGGAATGCCAAGGTCTCTCCATAACCCCCTGGAAATCCTGGAAATCCTGGAATGCTGAGCTCAATCCAGAACCCTCTGGAAATCCTGGAATATTGAGGTCAATCCACAACCCTCTGGAAATCCTGGAATGCTGAGCTCTATCCTCTACCCTCTGGAAATCCTGGAATATTGAGGTCTATCCAGAACCTTCTGGGAATCCTGGAATGCCGAGGTTTATCCACAACCCTCTGGAAATCCAGGAATATTGAGGTCTATCCAGAACCCCCTGGAAATGTGGGAATGCTGAGGTCTCTCCATAACCCTCTGGAAATCCTGGAATATTGAGGTCAATCCACAACCCACTGGAAATAATGGAATGCTGAGGTCCATCCATAACCCTCTGGAAATTCTGGAATATTTAGGTCTATCCATGACCCTCTGGAAATCCTGGAATACTGAGGTCTATCCATGACCCTCTGGAAATCCTGGAATATTGAGGTTTATTCATAACCCTCTGGAAATCCTGGAATGCTGAGGTCTCTCCATAATCCCCTGGAAATCCCGGAATGCGGAGGTTTATCCAGAACCCCCTGGAAATCCTGGAATGCTGAGGTCAATCCACAACCCACTGGAAATCCTGGAATATTGAGGTCAATCCACAACCCACTGGAAATCCTGGAATGCTGAGCTCAATTCAGAACCCTCTGGAAATCCTGGAATATTTAGGTCTATCCATGACCCTCTGGAAATCCTGGAATTCCGAGGTCTATCCACAACCCTCTGGAAATCCTGGAATGCCGAGGTCTCCTGACCTGACACCTCCTGGACAACAAACCCTTGGGAATCCCCTGGGATGAGGGGCTGGGACCGTTTCCCTTGGAATTGCCCGGGAATTCCCGGAGCGGGATCCGCACCTGAGTCCGTTGGGAAGGGATTGGGAGCATTCCCAGGGCCCCTTCCCGGCTGGGCCGGCCCTCGGCCCGGGGGGCTCCCGGCGGGACACGGAGCCGCACGGAGAGAGGAGGAGGGATCCAGGGAATCACAGAATTCCAGAGGGGCCCGGCCCGAAGGAACACCCAGAGCTGGAAAAACGGGAAAAACACGGACAGGGAGAGTCAATCCCACGGGAAAGGGAAGGGAAGGTTTGGGAAGGTTTGGGAAGGGGAAGGTTTGGGAAGGGAAGGTTTGGGAAGGTTTGGGAAGGGAAGGTTTGGGAAGGGAAGGGAAGGTTTGGGAAGGTTTGGGAAGGTTTGGAAGGGAAGGGAAGGGAAGGGAAGGTTTGGGAAGGGAAGGTTTGGGAAGGTTTGGGAAGGTTTGGGAAGGGAAGGGAAGGGAAGGGAAGGTTTGGGAAGGGAAGGTTTGGGAAGGTTTGGGAAGGTTTGGGAAGGGAAGGTTTGGGAAGGTTTGGGAAGGGAAGGTTTGGGAAGGGAAGATTTGGGAAGGGAAGGTTTGGGAAGGGAAGGTTTGGGAAGGTTTGGGAAGGGAAGGTTTGGGAAGGTTAGGGAAGGTTTGGGAAGGGGTTTGGGAAGGGGTTTGGGATCCCAAATGCAGCCCCACGTACGGGGCATTCCCGAGGGAGCTCTGGCAGCCGTGCTGGGCTGGAGGGGAGGTGCCAACAGCTCCGGCTTCACCGGCACTCCGGACACTCCTCCGGATATTCCGGATATTCCGGACATTCCGCCGTCGCTCCGCTCGCACATTCCCGGCAGCTGCGGCGCCTTCTCCAGGGAGGGCAGGAGCTGATCCAGCTGCTCCAGCTCGGCAGAGAACTGCGGGATGGAGGGAAGAAAGGGAAGGGTGAGGGATGGAGCCACCACGGAGCGGGAATGTGAATGTGCGTCCGGCTCGCTGGAGAATCCCGGGAATGGCTCCGGGAAGCAGCAGCTCCCCAGAGGGAATAAAGCTCTTCATTGGATCAGAGCACGGGAGATTGGGAAGGGATTCCCGGCTGGGCTGGAATTCCCAGGGAAGCTGTGGCTGCCCCTGGATCCCGGGAGTGTCCCAGGCCGGGTTGGATCCCCTGGGATAGCGGGAGGTGTCCCTGAACATGGAGTGGGATGATCCTGAAAATCCCTTCCCACACAAATCACTCCAGGATAAAGGACACTCTGGATCCGCTCAGAGGGGTTTTTACGGAATGTGGGGATGGCAAAGGCAGGAAAGGGGAAGGGAGACCCTTCCCTGAGTGCCGAGATTCCCAGGGAACCCCTCCTTGTTCCCGGAACTCCTTCCCAGAGAGGAGTTGGGCTGGGGATGGATCCAATGTCAGGCTCTGGATCCAGGCTGGGAGAGCTGGGAATGGCCAGGCTGGATCCGCTCCTCGCTGCCTTCCCGGTTTTCTTGCACCTCGGGAAGGCTTTTCCAGCCCCTTCCCAGAGATTCCTTGAAGGGCTGAGCTGTGGGAATGGGAAGGGGCGGGGCAGGAGGGGCAGGACTGGGGCTGGGAAAGGCGGGATCACTGCTGGGAAAGGTGGGATCAGATCTGGAGGAGGTGGAATCAGCACTGGAAGAGTTGGAATCAGCGCTGGAGGAGATGGAACCAGCACTAGAGAAGGCGGAATCAGCACTGGAGAAGATGGTATCCAAACTGGAAAAGGTGGAATCACCACTGGAAAAGATGGAACCACCACTGGAGAAGATGGAATCAGCACTGGAGGAGGTGGAACCAGTGCTGGAGGAGGTGGAATCCCCACTGGAGGAGCTGGAATCCCCACTGGAGGAGGTGGAAGCAGTGCTGGAAAAGATAGAACCAGTGCTGGAGAAGATGGAACAGGCACTGGAGGAGGTGGAATCAGCACCAGACGAGTTGGATTCCCCACTGGAGGAGGTGCAATCAGCACTGGAGGAGGTGGAATCAGCACTGGAGGGGTTGGAATCCCCACTGGAGAAGATGGAACCAGTGGTGGAAATGGTGGAATCACCACTGGAGGAGGCAGAATCAGCACTGAAAGAGTTGGAATCAGCACTGGAAAAGATGGAACCAGTGCTGGAAAAGATGGAACCAGCACTGGAGGAGATGGAATCAGCACTGGAGGAGATGGAATCAGCACTGGAGGAGATGGAATCAGCACGGGGGGAGGTGGAATCAGCGCTGCAAGAGGTGGAAGCAGTGCTGGAAAAGATGGAACCAGTGCTGGAAAAGATGGAATCAGCACTAGAGAAGATGGAACCAGTGCTGGAGAAGGTGGAACAGGCACTGGAGGGGTTGGAATCCCCACTGGAGAAGGTGGAATCCCCACTGGAAGAGGTGGAATCCCCACTGGAGAAGGTGGAATCAGGCACTGGAGGAGGTGGAATCCCCACTGGAGGGCTTGGAATCCCCACTGGAGGGGTTGGAATTCCCACTGGAGGGGTTGGAATCAGCACTGGAGGAGGTGGAAGCAGTGCTGGAAAAGATGGAACCAGTGCTGGAAAAGATGGAACAGGCACTGGAGAAGATGGAATCCAGTACTGGAAAAGCTGGAATCCCCCCCTGGAGAAGGTGGAATCCCCACTGGAAGAGTTGGAATCCCCACTGGAGAGGTTGGAATCCGCACTGGAGAAGGCAGAATCCCCCCTGGAGAAGGTGGAATCAGCACTGGAAGAATTGGAATCCCCACTGGAGAAGTTGGAACAGGCACTGGAAGAGGTGGAATCCCCACTGGAGAGGGTGGAATCAGCACTAGAGGGGTTGGAATCCCCACTGGAGGGGTTGGAATTCCCACCGGAGGAGATGGAATCCCCACTGGAGGAGATGGAATCCCGCCTGGACACGGTGGGATCCCCACTGGAAGAACTGGAATCCCCACTTGAGAAGGTGGAATCCCCACTGGAGGAGGTGGAATCAGCGCTGCAAGAGGTGGAAGCAGTGCTGGAAAAGATGGAAGCAGTGCTGGAGAAGGTGGAACAGGCACTGGAGGGGTTGGAATCCCCACTGGAGGAGGTGGAATCCCCACTGGAAGAGTTGGAATCCCCACTGGAGAAGATGGAACAGGCACTGGAGGAGGTGGAATCCCCACTTGAGAAGGTGGAATCCCCACTGGAGGAGGTGGAAGCAGTGCTGGAAAAGATAGAACCAGTGCTGGAGAAGATGGAACAGGCACTGGAGGAAGTGGAATCCACACTGGAGGAGATGGAATCAGCACCAGAGGGGTTGGATTCCCCACTGGAGGAGGTGCAATCAGCACTGGAGGAGGTGGAATCAGCACTGGAGGGGTTGGAATCCCAACTGGAGAAGATGGAACCAGTGCTGGAAATGGTGGAACCACCACTGGAGGAGGAGGAATCAGCACTGGAGAAGGTAAAACCAGCACTGGAAAAGATGGAACCACTGGAGGATGTGGAACAGGCACTGGAGGAGATGGAATCAGCGCTGGAGGGGGTGGAATCAGCACTGGAGGAGATGGAATCAGCACTGGAGGAGATGGAATCAGCACGGGGGGAGGTGGAATCAGAGCTGCAAGAGGTGGAACCAGTGCTGGAAAAGATGGAACCAGTGCTGGAAAAGATGGAATCAGCACTAGAGAAGATGGAACCAGTGCTGGAGAAGGTGGAACAGGCACTGGAGGGGTTGGAATCCCCACTGGAGAAGGTGGAATCCCCACTGGAGAAGGTGGAATCCCCACTGGAAAAGGTGGAACAGGCACTGGAGGAGGTGGAATCCCCACTGGATAGGGTGGAATCAGCACTAGAGGGGTTGGAATCCCCACTGGAAGAGGTGGAATCCCTACTGGAGGAGGTGGAATCAGCGCTGCAAGAGGTGGAACCAGTGCTGGAAAAGATGGAACAGGCACTGGAGAAGATGGAATCCGTACTGGAAAAGCTGGAATCCCCCCCTGGAGAAGGTGGAATCCCCACTGGAAGAGTTGGAATCCCCACTGGAGAGGTTGGAATCCGCACTGGAGAAGGCAGAATCCCCCCTGGAGAAGGTGGAATCAGCACTGGAAGAATTGGAATCCCCACTGGAGAAGTTGGAACAGGCACTGGAAGAGGTGGAATCCCCACTGGAGAGGGTGGAATCAGCACTAGAGGGGTTGGAATCCCCACTGG